>NC_061852.1:26433593-26436093 GCF_019202785.1 Penaeus chinensis | reverse complement strand
TTCAATTTAATTATTTATGCCATTTTTAGATACTGTTATCATATATGTATGGGAGGTGGGAATGATAATAAGGTGACCTTGAAGAGGAGAGATGGATATGATGTATATACATAATTGTCTTAAGGTACTGTGGTATCGTATGATAAGGCTTCACGTACTATGAATATATTCCATGCGTTCTGAGTAAATTTCAATATCCTGGCATCAATCCTAATGAATCCCTCAGCGATCGGTTGCAATCGAGTGTGAAAGGTGGGTATTGACACCGTAGGGTTCCGCCCGGGGCCTCGGCAGATGGCACGGCGACCGCCCTCAGGTGTTTGTTTACCTTCGCCAGCTGACCTGAGCGGCAGCGGCGGCCTTGTGAGGGCGCGGTTGGATTGGTGGCCTTAGCTCTCCGTTATTTCCTGGCTTGACGTGAGTAGAGTGGGGTCAGGGAAGGTGGTCTTAGGTGTGTTGCTTCTGGGAGGTTCGAAAGCTGGTAATTGTAGGAAATATTTGAATCGTTACGGTTGGTAATTATGATTAGTCTTTTTTTTTTTTTTTTTTTTTCCAGTTATGTAGAGTAGGGCATCCCGATTTTAGCAGATAAGAAGTTATTATGTCCAATACGCGAATGGAAATTCTAAAAAGGACAGACGTGTTATGTGTTGTTGAAAGAGGAAGAGGAAGTGGGTGTGTTCGGGGGAACCTCTGACCTTTATCAAGAAGGGAATAACGTGCCCTTAGTGTCATTATTAACGTGTCATTAGTGTCATTATAACACTGTCATCAGTTGTGTTGATTTGCAGGATTTCTGCCCTGGCTTATAGGTCTTATAAGAGAGATTTGGATCTTTGGTTTATTGGTTTGTATTTTATAATGTCACAGCCATTGAGCCTCTGTGTATTCTTTTCAGAGTATTTACATGTACTTCTCTTGTATTTAGATTTTGCATTAGGGATATGCTGAGTGTGAATAGACTTAGGTGTTTTATGATTTAAGATAGCTATGTGAATATTCAGACTTGATTTGAATTAAACATTTGCATATTTAGGTGTAGATAGAAGATGTTATGGAGTGAATAGTTTAATTTGATTTTGTTGTATAGTAACAAATTGTTGATTGCTTATTATTTTATGTTTGTTCAGCCATTTGCGGCGAAAATAATTGAAATTATACATTGATGAGATGGATCTATAAGTGTGGTAACTAGATTTGTGTATTTTTGGTTAGGGTTGTAGTGAAGAGTGTGTATATTTATAGAAAATCAGTAAGATTTATCATGATGAGTAAAGGCGACAGTGATAAGAAAAGTAATGAATTTAATAGTTCTGGTTCTTGGTAAATATGGTAAATATTTATGAGGTCTCCATAATGACATTAAAGACCATATCTTTTTCTTTAATCCTATTAGCTGCTCTCTGTCCCATGCCATCCGAATCTTTCCGAGATCTATGGAAAACCGCAGTCAATCGGGGTGTAGTGTCAAACAGTATCCATGGGTTCTGTGTCTTTCACTCCAGCATGTACAATAAAACTCCATATATTCTAACAAGATGAAGTGGTTCCTTGTTTCATGTTAAATTGCCATGGACGTTAAAAAGGCTTTATATCTTGCCACAGTGTACATGATGGTGGCTTGTTGGCCTTTGCCTGAGTGCCAGTGGCTGTAGAGTTGCCGCAGTATTTTGTTTTGATTTGTTTTGTTTTGTGTTGTTTTGTTTATTTGTTTATTTTGTTATTGGTATCGTCATCATCATCATTATTTTTATTATTATTATTATTATTATCATTATTAATTTAGTGTTATTATTATTGTTATTTTGCTGAGGTTATTATTATTATTATTTTATTATTTTTTAAAATTATTATTATTATTATTATTAGTGGTATTATTAATAATGATAATGATAATATTATTGTTGTTCTTGTTCTTGTTATAATAATGGTAATAGTAAAGATTGTTATTATTATTGTTATTGTTATTGTTATTGTTATTGTTATTGTTATTGTTATTGTTATTGTTATTGTTATTATGATTATGATTATGATTATGATTATGATTATGATTATGATTATGATTATGATTATGATTATTATTATTATTATTATTATTATTATTATTATTATTATTATTATTATTATTATTATTATTATTATTGTTATTGTTATTGTTATTGTTATTGTTATTGTTATTGTTACTATTATTATTATTATTATTATTATTATTATTATTATTATTGTTATTATTATTATTATTATTATTATTTTTATTATCATTATTGATATTATTGATATTTTTAATATTATTAATATTATTATTATGATGATGATTGTTATTATTATGATTATTATTTTTATCATTATTATTATAATGTTTGTTTTGATTTATGATTTTTATGAATATGATTATAATCATAATTATATTTATGATTATTATTATGATGATTAGTATTGTTATTATATATATATATATTTTTTATTAAAAGTGATATTATTATCATCATTTATTATTTAT
>NC_061852.1:26423593-26428593 GCF_019202785.1 Penaeus chinensis | reverse complement strand
GTTAATGTCATGTTATAAGATGTGTAAATGGTTGCTTTTCTTCATATGTAGATTTTCTTTATGTGCTGTATGATTTACTAGAATAGATATGTAACACAAATTAAAAATCACAGAGATATTACTTATTATGCAAGAAGTACAATAATTCCATAACCAATTTTGAATTATGGTAAAATGATTATATTTAACTACAAGAAGTTACAAATGAAGTTTAACTAGCTTAGTATACATCAATCTTCAATGATCATGAATCTCTTCTGTACAGCTGATTTCCTGAATATATATATGTGTTAACATAATCTGAAAGATCTGGAATTACTTGAAATTTACCTCATAGATCTTTTGTGCCACTTTTGATTAGTATTTTTAAATTTTTTTTTTTTTTCTCAAGGATTTCTGAAATAATTTCAGTCATTATCATTTCCATCATCGCCAGGTAGGTAGTTTTTGAAGATAGTAGTTTAGTAGGAGGAATTATAACAGGATGCAATAATTGGTTGTTTGGAATATACATATATAAGCCATGTCTTGCATGAAAATACATTGCTAACTTGGTGCATATTTTTAATCCCCATGTAAAGGGATTTTTTTTTTTGTATGATTCCAGAAGCAGAACTACAAATGTATTGTACTTAAACTTGTACAGGGTCAGTGACTTGTTCTGATACTAAAAGATAGTGAGAATGGGACTAAGGTGAAAGATAGATGAATAGATCAACACACAGTAACAGGGAGAGACATGGAAAGTGAACTTTAACTAAAAAGAGGGGCATTCAAAAAGCTTGCTGAAAATGTTGATACAACAAAAAGCATATTTAAATGATTATTTATTTTACATCCAAGTCAAGAGACTTCTTAGTGATGATTTTGTAGTCTATTTTTGCAAAAATCTGGTTCCTGAATGTATCTTTATGTTTTGGATTAGAAGATAAAATATAGAGGGAGCTAGAAATGGACTGTATAGTGAATTATTTATAATTTTCCTCTGTAGTCCATGAGCTCTTGCTCTTAACCCCTTGATGATGGGTGAAGAAAAAAACAACAAAAAAACTATGCTCTGGAGATCAATAACAACTCGCCGACCTTGAGCGTGGAAGTTCGGTACATCAAGCCGAATCACCGGCTTGTAGTTCTTTTGTGTGCTGCCACAGCATACAGCTGCACGCCACAGATCAAGCGGTTTGTTTTGATGCCTCACGGCGTGACCCATCGTGAAGGGGTTAAAAGATAGGACCTGTATGTTTGTGCATTGTTACGATAGAGTTATCTCTAATTGATATAACACCACATAATTTTTGTAAATCATTGGTGCCAGTTACATGAATTGTTTACAGTATTTTTTTTATTGCTTTTGTGTACAGGTAGATGACTTACCTGATCAGGCCTGTTTACCTGATACCTTGGATTCTTTTGTGAAAAGAAGTATATTTTCTGTTTCCATTATCATTATTGTTAATGTTATTATCATCATCATCATCATCGTTATCTAGTAGTTGACTCCTTGGTGACTAAGTGCTTCTGGAACTATGTCTGTGTAAATAAAATTAATTAGACTGTAAGTAGTGCATCAATGATTATCACTTGTAATACACACAGGGTTACTTTTCGGCCTTTTAGAAAAGCTACAAATGATATGCCTTGTGATCTTCCCATAACTGTTATCATAACCTTTGCACTAGATCTTTTTGATTTGTACTTGATGGTTCATTTGCACCTTGTGAACGTCACTGTTTTATTTGCTGCTTGCTCTCGGGATCAAATTGATAGATTTGTTTCATATCTACTCACAAATCTCAAAGACATTATTCTGAAAATTTGCCCCTCTGGTTGAGAAGGTGCATCCAAAAGTTCACTCTTCTCACCAACTGACCATAGTGTAATAGAAGGCATACTTGAGTACAAGATGATCTAACCTACTCAGACACCACAGAAATACTCAGTATTTGTTCTATTGTCTCAGCTGTGTTTTGGCAGGTCATCCTCAACATTTTTATCATTGAGTTAAGGATGTTAATGACCTTTTCTTGTGATAGTCATCTTCAGCTGCTCCCTGTGCAGACATGAAACGAGCAGTCTATTTGATAGCAGCATTCTCCTTTGAAAATGTCTCCATAAACTTTTCTTATAGTGGTGATATCTCTTTCCTTCCACAAAAAAAAAAGAATTACTGGCCCTTATTTTGCGTGGTTCTTAACCCATTGCCGCCAGGGAAAATGAATAAAAAATGGGGAAAATGTTGTGCTCATTTTTTCTATTTTTTGTGAAATGTCTCTGTACATAGATGGCTCTGCTAGTGCTTAGCCACAAAGGAGTCAATTAATAGATCTTGTGACCATACCTGATTTCACCTTTCCTTGAATTAGCGGGAAAAACGTATTTTTTACTAGTGCTATAAATATTGATGTTAGGATGTTATTTTTATTATAAACATTATAGTTACTATAATGTTATAAACATTAGTAACAGCAAAATAAGATAACGTAAAATATTTTCGTAAATCAAAGAAAAGGGTAAACGGCTGAGACAGGCAGTACTCATAATTGGCTCATTGGTGACTTTGTACAAGTGTAGCCATCTATGAGTAAAAACAATTAAACAAGTAAACTCACAGTGGGCATTTCATGGACTTACGTGACATGCCCGTCGGCAATAGGTTAATTCCTGCTGTTATATGGGCACAATAAACTTTCAAAAGTGCATGGAAAGAAGTCAAGTTTTAACATGAAATTTCATGATCATACTACACATGCTTTAGTTGATGTTATTTTACTGTAGCTGTGAAACAGATACTTATCTTATAATGGTTTTCTGCAAGATTTTTGAATGGCCCTTGTGTATATACATATTGATATGTATCTCTTGTATGTCTACTGTACATGTATCATGCTAGGCAAAGAGAGGATTTTGTAGGAGGAGGAAACTTATGTATCAGAAATATGTCTGTGATTTATAATCAATTTTTTATCCCAATTTTTAAGATTATAGATATACTGCATTTAAAGTTACAGAAAAAAAGATATAGAGAAAATAGAAAATTAATACAGAAATAGAGATCAGAATGTTTGATTTGTAAATTGCAGGCTGAAAAAGTGTCAGAAAACATCTTGTAAATTTTAGTTGATGATTGGCTCTCAGAATGAATTTTTTGGGAAGTATTTCTCTAGAATTTTGCTTTAGATTTTATTTATGTATAGATGGCTCCACATTTGAGTAGTCACCAAGGATTTAGTAACTAGACTACTTGATCCTACCCCATTCCTTGAATTAGTGATGGGTTTTTATTTCTGTTGCTTTATATAATTTTGGTTATTGTTGTTATTATTGTAATATTACAAACTGTGATTATGAAAAACCCTTTTGTTCCTGAAAATTCAAGAAATGGGGTAAATAGGAGAGGTCAGGTAAGCCTAGTAACTCCTTGCTGACTAAACCCATACAGAGCCATCTGTATGTAATCTATATTAACAGGACAATCCAGTGGACAGGGCACATACACATAGATGTCCTGGTTAACATTGAAGAAAGCATTTTTTAAATTTAGTATTTGAAAAACATTTCTTTAGCCTGCTATCATTAGCATTTCGCATTTGAGTTAAACACCTGTCGGTCTCTGGTGCTTAGTCATGTACCTGGTAAGTAATAGATGTCCATTTGAGATGACATAATTGCAGATGTTGATAATGCTTTAATGAATCCCATTATAAAGATTTGATATGTAATACTCAATGACTTTATTATCTATATTACTTTTGTGATTAATGGAAACCAGTCTATTAAGTTTATAATACTGTACATTTGATATTAGTGCTTGTACTACAGCATTAACAAATTTGTGTATTGGGAATAAGAATATTGGAGTATGTTGATACATGTGCATCCATGTGTGTACCATGAGTACATGCATGCATAAGTACATACATACATACATACATACATACATACATACATACATACATACATACATACATACATACATACATACATACATACATACATACATACATACATACATACATACATACATGCATGTATGCATGCATGCATGTATGCATGCATGCATGTATGCATGCATGCATGCATGCATGCATACATGCATACATATATATTTATATATATATATCTGTAAATATGTGTGTGTGTGACACACAAGCAAGCAGACAGGCAGGCAGGCAGACAGACAGGCAGGCAGGCAGGCAGGCAGGCAGGCAGGCAGGCAGGCAGGCAGGCAGGCAGGCAGGCAGGCTGGCAGGCAGGCAGGCAGGCAGGCTGGCAGGCAGGCTGGCAGGCAGGCAGGCAGGCAGGCAGGCAGGCAGGCAGGCAGGCAGGCAGGCAGGCAGGCAGGCAGGCAGGCAGGCAGGCAGGCAGGCAGGCCTACCTACCTACCTACCTACCTACCTACCTACCTACCTACCTACCTACCTACCTACCTACCTACCTACCTACCTACCTACCTACATACATACATACTGTACATAGTTGCATACATTCATACATACATGCATACATGCATACTTGCATATGTACATAATTCATACATACACATACATACATACATAAATACTTACATACATACATAATTGATACATACATGCATACTTGCATATGTACAAAATTCATACATACACATACATATATCCTTTAATGGAAACACTGAAGTGGGTACTTCTCCTTGTCTTGTAAGTTATTTATATTCTACGAGGCTCTTTAAACTAATTTGCTCCAGAAAGATTTTGATATTGGTAATAACAAACCATACTGAGAAGAGAACCAACATTTAGTATTGTTGTGGTAACTTGATAACTTTGTTTAATATAGTGTATTGTTGTAAAAGGAAATTAGAGCCTGTTTTAACAAGCATTACAGTTTTTTGGGGGGGCTTGTCAAGGTCCAGGTAGGTGTTTTGCAGATTTTCAGTGATGAGATATTTGGATCCCTCCCTCTCCAGTTTATTTATTTATTTATTTCTAGGGTGGGGGAGGGGCTTTTATAGAACTGCCAAT
>NC_061852.1:26408593-26411093 GCF_019202785.1 Penaeus chinensis | reverse complement strand
GGTCCGAGCTCTTCTGGGAATTGGGGTAGACAGTAACTCACAGATGCGTAATTTTTCAGTTATGGGGGTTTATTACGCGCATTTAGGGTTGCGCACTTACGTAAATGGTGATGACTCCGTGTAAAATTGCAGATGTAAGATGGAGGGAGACATACATGACGGAACGCGATACACGTACTCTCGAACGGACCGTAAAATGTAGATTCATGTCAACAGCTTCGCGTTTTTTTTCAGTCTATAAGATAACACACATACACACTGAACACAAACACACACACACACACACAAACACACACACACACAGACAAACACAAACACACACACACACACACACACACACACACAGGCAGTACACAAAGGCAGGCAATACACATAGACAATACACATACTGACCCACACACACACACACACAAACACACACACACAGGTAGTACATAAAAGCAGGCAATACACATAGACAATACACATACTGACCCCCCCCCCCCCCACACACACACACACGCACACTGCACACACACATACACATACACAGGACGCACACGCACACACACACACACACACACAAATACTCACGATCTTGCAGTATCCCAGTCTTTATCCTTTTAGCTTAAACATTCAATCATTGATAATAATAACCGACAGAGTTGAGGGTTATGTTGCATCTTCCCCGTCTCAACTGAACCTCCTTCACTGTTACTTTTTTTTCTTCTGAAAATCATACGTTGTAGTAGCAGTTCGTAATCTTGACGAACAAGTGTGGATTCGACTAAAATATAGTGTGGTCATACTTAAAGTAGGAATAAGTTTCGACTTTGGTCTTGCTGGCGTCTCGTATCTTAAACGATGTCGATTCTGTGATGCACACACAGACACTTGTGCTCTGTGTGAGTAAGTTTGGGTAGTATGCGAATGTCTTTAAAAAATCTGAAACTACAGATGCATCAGTGCACACTCAGGCAGACAGACAGATAGATAGATAGACAGATAGATAGATAGATAGACAGATAGATAGACAGAAAGACAGACGGACAGGCAGACAGACAGACAGGCAGACAGACAGACAGACAGACAGACAGACATACATACGGGCAGAGAGACAGACAGACAGACAGACAGGCAGACAGACAGACAGACACAGACAGACAGACAGACAGACAGGCAGACAGGCAGACAGACACAAACACAGACAGACAGACAGGCAGAGAGACAGACAGACGGAGAGACAGACAAACGGAGAGACACATACACACACGCAAAAACACATAGACATAACACATGTCTATAGTCATACATGTGTGTACCTAGACCATTGCAAACAACAGCAGAATACAAATATGTACATTATTAAAAGGTGCTTTCCTGGAAGACAGGTTTTAGTTGTTTGTTTGCAAAACACACCTCAGTCAATAAAACGGAAAGAAAAATGAAAAGAAATTGTTTAGTTCTTGTCAAAACAAATTACTTTTTCATACTGCACAATGGGTATGATAATAACAATATTAACAACAACAATAATAATGATGATAATAAGAATAATAACAATAAGAATAATAATCAGATAATAACAATGATATAATTTAAAACAAACATTAAAACAAATATCTTTCAAAGAAACCTTTGTAAAGTTATGAAGTAAGGATAGGACATATCAGTAATGTTGTTGATGCTCAAGTAATGCAGCTAATAATGACAAGAAACATTAATGATAATAATTATAACAACAGTAATGTTAAAGATGCTAATAAAATAAAATAAACTAATAAAAACCTTGTTGAGACAAATGGTGACAAAAGCAACAATAATGATAGTAAAAGTGACAATAATTGTACAAAGTAATGATACAATAATTGCAATATTGGCGCTGCTGCTAATATTGCCAACTAAACATCACAAAAGATACTGCTCCAAGATTTTCTCTGTCTCGGCGCATGCGCAAAGTCGGGCGAAATAATGTTGAACTTCTATTCCGTCTCGATTCTCGTTGTTAGGTGACAACGGCAAGAAAACCAGGAATCTCAAATGATGAATTTTATAACATTAACTGTGCCTTAGTCTGTAACAATTCTCGATGTGAAAATAATTCAACAAGTATGTGAAGCAAAGGTAGTGAGTCTATATAGGACGGGCGATTTCACGTAGCTCATTGTTGTGGAAATGGCAACGATAAATAACATCAGTCACTCCAAGAATGGGAAATGATATGCTCTTAGCAGCAATGATGATATTGGAGAAAAAATATTATAGCTGACCCCGTCCGCCCGCGATGTGGACCTCGGTTTATGTTAGGTATACAATCAATCAATAATAGTTACATTATAACGGCAATTATTATACTAAATTTAATGATTGTAAGAGGAATTGTGATTTTAATGATAATGGTAATAATAATGATAATAAAAATGATAGTAATAATTATAAAAAACCTATAATAATAAACTCAATAATGTAGATAGATGCTAGTGATGATGAAAATGGTGATGACGAGAACAATGGCAACAAT
>NC_061852.1:26393593-26403593 GCF_019202785.1 Penaeus chinensis | reverse complement strand
CGACTACAGGACGAAAACTACAGGAGGAAGACTACAGGACTACAGGACGACGACTACAGGACGAAGACTACTGGACGAAGACTACAGGACGACGACTACCCGACGAAGACTACAGGACGACGACTACAGGACGAAGACTACAGGACGAAGACTACCCGACGAAGACTACAGGACGACGACTACAGGACGACGACTACAGGACGACGACTACAGGACGAAGACTACAGGACGAAGACTACAAGACGACGACTACAGGACGACGACTACAGGACGAAGACTACCCGACGACGACTACAGGACGAAGACTACCCGACGAAGACTACAGGACGAAGACTACAGGACGACGACTACAGGACGAAGACTACCCGACGACAACTACAGGACGAAGACTACAGGACGAAGACTACCCGACGAAGACTACCCGACGAAGACTACAGGACGAAGACTACCCGACGAAGACTACAGGACGACGACTACAGGACGACGACTACAGGACGAAGACTACAAGACGACGACTACAGGACGACGACTACAGGACGAAGACTACCCGACGAAGACTACAGGACGAAGACTACCCGACGAAGACTACAAGACGACGACTACAGGACGAAGACTACAGGACGACGACTACAGGACGAAGACTACAGGACGACGACTACAGGACGAAGACTACAGGACGACGACTACATGACGAAGACTACAGGACGACGACTACAGGACGAAGACTACAGGACGAAGATTACAGGACGACGACTACAGGACGAAGACTACAGGACGACGACTACAGGACGACGACTACAGGACGAAGACTACAGGACGAAGACTACAGGACGAAGACTACAGGACGACGACTACAGGACGAAGACTACAGGACGACGACTACAGGACGAAGACTACAGGACGACGACTACAGGACGAAGACTACAGGACGACTACTACCAGACGAAGACTACAGGACGACGACTACCCGACGAAGACTACAGGACGAAGACTACAGGACGACGACTACAGGACGAAGACTACAGGACGAAGACTTCCCGACGAAGACTACAGGACGACGACTACCCGACGAAGACTACAGGACGACGACTACCCGACGAAGACTACCCGACGAAGACTACAGGACGACGACTACAGGACGAAGACTACAGGACGAAGACTTCCCGACGAAGACTACAGGACGACGACTACCCGACGAAGACTACAGGACGACGACTACCCGACGACGACTACAGGACGACGACTACAGACGAGACTTACCGACGAAGACTACCGACGAAGACTACAGGACGACGACTACAGACGACGACTACCAGGACGAAGACTACAGGACGAAGACTACAAGGACGACGACCTACAGGACGACGACTACAGGACGAAGACTACCGACGACGACTACAGGACGAAGACTACCCGACGAAGACTACAGGACGAAGGACTACAGGACGACGACTACAGGACGAAGACTACCGACGACAACTACAGAACGAAGACTACAGGACGAAGACTACCCGACGAAGACTACCCGACGAAGACTACAGGACGAAGACTACCCGACGAAGACTACAGGACGACGACTACAGGACGACGACTACCCGACGAAGACTACAGGACGAAGACTACCCGACGAAGACTACAAGACGACGACTACAGGACGAAGACTACAGGACGACGACTACAGGACGAAGACTACAGGACGACGACTACAGGACGAAGACTACAGGACGACGACTACATGACAAAGACTACAGGACGACGACTACAGGACGAAGACTACAGGACGAAGATTACAGGACGACGACTACAGGACGATGACTACAGGACGACGACTACAGGACGACGACTACAGGACGAAGACTACAGGACGAAGACTACAGGACGAAGACTACAGGACGACGACTACAGGACGAAGACTACAGGACGACGACTACAGGACGAAGACTACAGGACGACGACTACAGGACGAAGACTACAGGACGACTACTACCAGACGAAGACTACAGGACGACGACTACCCGACGAAGACTACAGGACGAAGACTACAGGACGACGACTACAGGACGAAGACTACAGGACGAAGACTTCCCGACGAAGACTACAGGACGACGACTACCCGACGAAGACTACAGGACGACGACTACCCGACGAAGACTACCCGACGAAGACTACAGGACGACGACTACAGGACGAAGACTACAGGACGAAGACTTCCCGACGAAGACTACAGGATGACGACTACCCGACGAAGACTACAGGACGACGACTACCCGACGACGACTACAGGACGACGACTACAGGACGACGACTACCCGACGACGACTACAGGACGACGACTACAGGACGAAGACTACAGGACGAAGCCTACAGGACGAAGACTACAGGACGACGACTACAGGACGACGACTACAGGACGACGACTACCCGACGAAGACTACAGGACGAAGACTACAGGACGACGACTACAGGACGAAGACTACAGGACGAAGACTTCCCGACGAAGACTACAGGACGACGACTACCCGACGAAGACTACAGGACGACGACTACAGGACGACGACTACAGGACGAAGACTACAGGACGAAGCCTATAGGACGAAGACTACAGGACGACGACTACAGGACGAAGACTACAGGACGACGACTACAGGACGCAGGACGACGACTGCAGGACGAAGACTACAGGACGACGACTACAGGACGCAAGACGACGACTACAGAACGAAGATTACAGGACGAAGACTACAGGACGCAGGACGACGACTACCCGACGAAGACTACAGGACGACGACTACAGGACGAAGACTACCCGACGAAGAGTACAGGACGAAGACTACCCGACGAAGACTACCCGACGAAGACTACAGGCCGAAGACTACAGGATGAAGACTACAGGACGACGACTACCCGATGACGACTACAGGACGACGACTACCCGACGAATAATACCCGACGAAGACTACAGGACGAAGACTACCCGACGAAGACGAAGACTACAGGACGACGACTACCCGATGACGACTACAGGACGACGACTTCCCGACGAAGACTACAGGAAGAAAACTACAGGACGCAGGACGACGACTACAGGACGAAGACTACAGGACGCAGGACGACGACTACAGGACGCAGGACGACGACTACAGGACGAAGATTACAGGACGAAGACTACAGGACGACGACTACAGGACGACGACTACAGGACGAAGACTACAGGATGAAGACCGCAGGACGACGACTACAGGACGCAAGACGACGACTACAGGACTAAGATTATAGGACGAAGACTATAGGACGCAGGACGACGACTACAGGGCGAAGACTGCAGGACGAAGACTACAGGACCCAGGACGACGACTAGAGGACGAAGACTACAGGACGCAGGACGATGACTACAGGACGAAGACTACAGGACGCAGGACGATGACCACATTACGAAGACTACAGGACGAAAACTACAGGACGCAGGCCTACAGGACGACGACTGCTAGACGCAGGACGACGACTACAGGACGAAGACTACAGGACGACGACTACAGGACGAAGACTACAGGACGAAGACTACAGGACAAAGACTACAGGACGACGACTACAGGACGCAGGGCGAGGACGCAGGACAACAAGAGCAATAATATGTGCGTATGTCTTATATTATGTCTTTTACTAAATTATCAATAGTAGTAATAATAATAATAATAATGATAATAAAAACAATGACAATAATAATGAAAATGATAAGAATATGAGTGATAATGACAATAACAACAACAACAGCAATAATAATAATAATAATAAGGATAGTGATGGTAATAATGATAATATTAATAATAATAATGATAGTGATAGTAATAATGATAATATTAATAATAATAATGATAATAATAATAGTGATAATAATAATAACAATGACAATAATGATAATAATAAACATGATGATGACAATAACAACAAAACAATATTAATAATAATAATGATAATAATCATTATTATCATTGCTGTCGTTGTTGTTATTGTCATTATCACTCATATTCTCATAATTTTCATTATTATTGTCATTGTTATTATTATCATTATTATTATTATTATTACTATTATTACGCAGGACGCAGGACTAGGACGCAGAACGAGGACGCATGATATTATTATCATTATTGTTATCATCATTATTATCATTATTATTATTATTGTTCTTATTATTAAAAATATTATCATTATTATTATTGTTATTATTATTACTAGTGTTATTATCATTTTCATCATTATCATTATTGCTATACCACTATCATCATAATCACAAACATCATAAAAGTTTTAAGCCTCGAAGCATGATATAACCTTTCTTCTAAGAAGTAGATTTTATTGACCATCATTAACCCTTGCAGTTTTTTCAACAGCCATCTTATATTCACCAAGAAAATATATTGGAATACTTCAGAGAAAATTATAAGTTGAAATCACATAAACTGTACGGAAAGAACATTATTTGCAAATATAATTGTAAGACAGGTGGTGATAAAGAATAATAATAAAAAAAAAAAAAAGAGGAAAAAAAAATATCGGTCTCGCTTTCAAACTTACGTTGTCTTATGTGAGTTCATTGTACTGTTGTAAGTTTTCGAAACTGCCTTTTATCCCCCTGGTACTTGCATTCCCCCTTCAAAATATTCAGTGGGAAGCGATGCCCTGTTTTCAAATACGAATTGTTGTTACATTGTTTTAAATGTTCTTGCTCTGGGTATGTTTTGGGAAGGATGTGTTCACGATCCATACGTGATTTTGAGACCATTAACTCTTCTTGCTTTTTGTCTTCTAAATGTCATTGTTTTATGTGTGTGTGTGTGTGTGTGTGTGTGTGTTTCCGAAACGTGTGTCGCCATACAGCACGGCGTAAAGGGTACCTGGAATCGATAGGTCGATGATTTCTAGGAACGCCTTTCACTTGAGATGTCTTTCGCATATAATTCATAGTGGCTGTTGTTGTTGTTATTCATCATTATTGTTGTCATTGTTCTCATCATCGCCCTTTTCATCATTGCTAGCTTCTACATTATTGATTTTATTATTATAGCATTTCATAATTATAAATATCATTTTTATTATTATTACTATTACCATTATCATTATAACCACTATTACTCTCATAATCATTTTCATTAAATGAGAGTCCTGTAGTCGTCGTCCTGCGTCCTGTAGTCATCGTCCTACGTCCTACGTTCTGCGTCCTGTAGTCATCGTCCTGCGTCCTCGTCCAGCGTCCTGTAGTCATCGTCCTGCGTCCTCGTCCAGCGTCCTGTAGTCATCGTCCTGCGTCCTCGTCCAGCGTCCTGTAGTCATCGTCCTGCGTCCTCGTCCTGTAGTCGTCGTCCTGCGTCCTCGTCCAGCGTCCTGTAGTCGTCGTCCTGCGTCCTGTAGTCATCGTCCTGCGTCCTCGTCCTGTAGTCCTCGTCCTGCGTCCTCGTCCAGCGTCCTGTAGTCGTCGTCCTGCGTCCTGTAGTCGTCGTCCTGCGTCCAATAGTCGTCGTCCTGCGTCCTCGTCCAGCGTCCTGTAGTCATCGTCCTGCGTCCTCGTCCTGTAGTCCTCGTCCTGCGTCCTCGTCCAGCGTCCTGTAGTCGTCGTCCTGCGTCCTGTAGTCGTCGTCCTGCGTCCAATAGTCGTCGTCCTGCGTCCTCGTCCAGCGTCCTGTAGTCGTCGTCCTACATCCTACGTCCTGTAGTCGTCGTCCTGCGTCCTGTAGTCATCGTCCTGCCTCCTCGTCCAGCGTCCTGTAGTCATCGTCCTGCGTCCTGTAGTCGTCGTCCTGCGTCCTGTAGTCGTCGTCCTGCGTCCTCGTCCTGTAGTCGTCGTCCTGCGTCCTCGCCTGTAGTCGTCGTCCTGCGTCCTACGTCCTGTAGTCGTCGTCCTGCGTCCTACGTCCTGTAGTTGTCGTCCTGCGTCCTCGTCCAGCGTCCTGTAGTCGTCGTCCTGTAGTCTTCGTCCTGTAGTCGTCGTCCTGTAGTCTTCGTCCTGTAGTCTTCGTCGGGTAGTCTACGTCGGGTAGTCTTCGTCCTGTAGTCTTCGTCGGGTAGTCTTCGTCAGGTAGTCATCGTCCTGTAGTCTTCGTCCTGTAGTCTTCGTCCAGTAGTCTTCGTCCTGTAGTCTTCGTCCTGTAGTCTTCGTCGGGTAGTCTTCGTTCTGTAGTCTTCGTCGGGTAGTCTTCGTTCTGTAGTCTTCGTCCTGTAGTCTTCGTCCTGTAGTCTTCGTCCAGTAGTCTTCGTCCTGTAGTCTTCGTCCTGTAGTCTTCGTCGGGTAGTCTTCGTCCTGTAGTCTTCGTCGGGTAGTCTTCGTTCTGTAGTCTTCGTCCTGTAGTCTTCGTCCTGTAGTCTTCGTCGGGTAGTCGTCGTCCCGTAGTCTTCGTCCTGTAGTCTTCGTCCTGTAGTCTTCGTCCAGTAGTCTTCGTCCTGTAGTCTTCGTCGGGTAGTCTTCGTCCTGTAGTCGTCGTCCTGTAGTCTTCGTCGGGTAGTCGTCGTCCTGTAGTCTTCGTCCTGTAGTCTTCGTCCTGTAGTCTTCGTCCTGTAGTCTTCGTCGGGTAGTCTTCGTCCTGTAGTCTTCGTCCTGTAGTCTTCGTCCTGTAGTCTTCGTCGGGTAGTCTTCGTCCTGTAGTCTTCGTCGGGTAGTCTTCGTCCTGTAGTCTTCGTCGGGTAGTCTTCGTCCTGTAGTCTTCGTCCTGTAGTCTTCGTCCTGTAGTCTTCGTCGGGTAGTCTTCGTCCTGTAGTCTTCGTCGGGTAGTCTACGTCGGGTAGTCTTCGTCCTGTAGTCTTCGTCGGGTAGTCTTCGTCCTGTAGTCTTCGTCCTGTAGTCTTCGTCCTGTAGTCTTCGTCGGGTAGTCTTCGTCCTGTAGTCTTCGTCGGGTAGTCTTCGTCCTGTAGTCTTCGTCGGGTAGTCTTCGTCGGGTAGTCTTCGTCGGGTAGTCTTCGTCGGGTAGTCTTCGTCGGGTAGTCATCGTCCTGTAGTCTCCGTCCTGTAGTCATCGTCCTGTAGTCTTCGTCGGGTAGTCTTCGTCCTGTAGTCTTCGTCCTGTAGTCTTCGTCCTGTAGTCTTCGTCGGGTAGTCTTCGTCCTGTAGTCTTCGTCGGGTAGTCTTCGTCCTGTAGTTGTCGTCCTGTAGTCTTCGTCGGGTAGTCGTCGTCCTGTAGTCTTCGTCCTGTCGTCTTTGTCGGGTAGTCTTCGTCCTGTAGTCTTCGTCGGGTAGTCTTCGTCCTGTAGTCTTCGTCGGGTAGTCGTCGTCCTGTAGTCGTCGTTGGGTAGTCGTCATCCTGTAGTCTTCGTCGGGTAGTCTTCGTCCTGTAGCGGTCGTCCTGTCGTCTTCGTCCTGTAGTCTTCGTCGGGTAGTCTTCGTCCTGTAGTCGTCATCCTGTCGTCTTCGTCCTGTAGTCGTCGTCCTGTAGTCTTCGTCGGGTAGTCTTCGTCCTGTAGTCTTCGTCGGGTAGTCTTCGTCCTGTAGTCTTCGTCCTGTAGTCTTCGTCCAGTAGTCTTCGTCCTGTAGTCTTCGTCGGGTAGTCTTCGTCGGGTAGTCATCGTCCTGTAGTCTTCGTCGGGTAGTCGTCGTCCTCTAGTCTTCGTCCTGTAGTCGTCATCCTGTAGTCTTCGTCCTGTAGTCATCGTCCTGTAGTCTCCGTCCTGTAGTCTTCGTCCTGTAGTCTTCGTGCTGTAGTCGTCGTCCTGTAGTCTTCGTCGGTTAGTCGTCGTCCTGTAGTCTTCGTCCTGTAGTTTTCAACCTTTAGTCGTCGTCCTGTAGGCTTCGTCGGATAGTCTTCGTCCTGTAGGCTTCGTTAGGTAATCTTCGTCGGGTAGTCGTCGTTCTGTAATCTTCGTCCTGCATTCTCGGCCTGTAGTTGTCGTTCTGCGACCTTTAGCCATCGTCCTGCGTCCTCATCCTATAGTCGTCGTCCTCCGTCCTCGTCCTGTAGTCGTCGTCCTCCGTCCTCGTCCTGTAGTCGTCGTCCTCCGTCCTCGTCCTGTAGTCGTCGTCCTGCTTCCTCGTCCTGTAATCGTCGTCCTGCATCCTCGTCCTGTAATCGTCGTTCTGCGTCCTTCTCCTGTAGTCGTCGTTCTCCGTCCTTCTCCTGGAGTCGTCGTTCTCCGTCCTCGTCCTGTAGTCGTCGTCCTGCGTCCTCGTCCTGCATCCTCGTCCTATAGTCATCGTCCTGCGTCCTCCTCCTCCTCCTCATCATTTACTCTTTCTCCTCCTCCTCCACTACTTCCTCCTCTTCAGCATCATCATTTTCTCCTCCTCCTCATCACCATCATCTCCTTCTCATCATCATCTTCTTCTCCTCCTCCTCCTCATCATCAACATCATCATTATCTTCCTCTCCTCCTCATTATCATCTCCTCCTCATCATCATCATCTGCTCTCCTCCTCCTCATCATCATCTTCTTCTCCTCCTCCTCATTTTCATTTTCTCCTCCTCCTCATTATCATCTTCTTCTCCTCCTCATCATCATCATCATCTCCTTCTCCTCCTCCTAATCTGCTTGCACATACTTGAAGGAATTAGGCAATTAAAGTGAAGTTTCTTGCCCAAGGAAACAATGCACCAGTCGGGACTCGAACCCTCGAACTCAGATTGCTGCCACACCTAAGTCCAATGCTCTAACCACTCGGCCACCACATCTTCATTGAAATTGAGAAAAATCGGTCATTATATATTGCAGAATTCCCTGCACTGCTCTCCCCCATTGCAATATCTTTTTTTTTAGCCTTAGTATTATCAGTTTTTTTACTATAGTTAATTATTATCATTATTATTACTATGGTTATTATTATTTTTATCATTATTAGTATTAATATTATTATTCTCATTGTTAGCATTATTATTATTATCGTTAATAATATTATTTTGGATCTTTTCCGTTTGGCGTACAGCGCTAAAATTAATTTTAATATAGATTTTCTTATGTATTTTTGTCCGTAGAATCCGAATATGACAACCGTTTTATGGAGAAACGAACAGTTTTTAAGTTATTTTCCTTTGAAGTTATTTTCTCCCTATCTAATACATATTTCTGTATTTTCAGAGTGAAATCATGGAGAAGAAAAGTAATGTTAACTTACAGTGGATATTACAAAATAACCTAACCTAACCTAACCTAACCCCTAACCTAACCTAACCTAACCCAACCCAACCCCTAACCTAACCTAACCTAACCCAACCCCTAACCTAACCTAACCTAACCTAACCCCTAACCTAACCTAACCCCTAACCTAACTTAACCTAACCCCTAACCTAACCTAACCTAACCCCTAACCTAACCTAACCTAACCTAACCTAACCCCTAACCTAACCTAACCTAACCCCTAACCTAACCTAACTTAACCCCTAACCTTCAGTAATACATAGGAAGAAAATAACTTTAAAGGCAAATAACTCAAAAACTGTTAATTTCTCCAAAAAAATAATGTGATATTCTGATTCTACGGACAAAAATACATAGAAAAATCTATATTAAAATTACTTTTAGCGCTGTACGCCAAACGGAAAAGACCCATTATTTTTATTGATATTATTATTAGTAGGAGTATTATTGTTATTATTAGTATTATTGTTACTATTATCATTGTTATTATTATTATTATTATCATTATTATTATTGTTATTATTATTATTTCCAATATTGTTGTTGTTCTTATTGTTGTTGTTATTATTATTATTATTTTTATCAATATTATTATTTTGATTAGTATTATTGTTATTATTATCATTATCATTATTATCATTATTAATATTATTAGTAAAAGTAGTATTACTGTTATTATCATGATTTTATTAGTATTATTATTATCATTATTATTATTATTACTATTATTATTATTATTAATATTATTAGTGTTAGTAGTAGTAGTTGTTGTTACTGTCGTTGTCATCATTATTATTATTATTATTTTATTATTATTACTATTATTATTATTATTACAATTATTATTATTATTATCATTATTATTGTTGATAGTTGTAGTAGTAGT
>NC_061852.1:26358593-26361093 GCF_019202785.1 Penaeus chinensis | reverse complement strand
CCCTCTCTCCCTCCCTCCCTCCCTCTCCCTCTCCCTCTCCCTCTCCCTCTCCCTCCCTCCCTCTCTCTCCCTCCCCCCCTCCCTCTCCCTCTCCCTCTCCCTCTCCCTCTACCTCCCTCTCTCTCTCTCCCTTCCTTATACCTCTCCTTCCCTCTCTCCACATTTCCCTTCTCCCCCCCCCCCCTTTCCTCTATCAGTATCTCCCTCTCTCTTCTTCTCCCTCGTTACGGCCGCTAAATCGCCGACGCCAGGGACAGTAACAACGTGTGTGTTGCTAATGACCAATTACCTCGCGACCCGAAGCCCAACGTAATGGCTGATATACATTTGTATCTGTCAAGTCCCGTGCCCGTATTTCTGAGGGGGAAGAAGAGGGAGAAGGAGGGGTTGAGAAAGAGGGGGAGGAAGGGAGGGGGGGAGGGAGGGAGGGAGGGAGAGGGAGAAGGAGGGATTGAGGGAGAGAGAGGGAGGGAAGGAGAAGAGGGAGAAGGAGGGGTTGAGAAAGAGGGAGAGGGAGAGGGAGAGGGAGAAGAGGGAGAAGGAGGGGTTGAGAAAGAGGGAGAGGGAGAGGGAGAAGGGTGAGAAGGAGGGGTTGAGGGAGAGGGAGAGGAACGGAGAGGGAGAAGGGAAGGAGGAAGAGGGAGAAGGAGGGAGAAAGGGAGGGAGGGAGGGAATGGGAGAAGGAGGGAGAGGGAGAGGGAGAGGGAGAAGGAGGGAGGGTGGGAGGGAGAGGAAGAAGGGTGGAGGGAGGGAACGGGGGAAGGATGGATGTGTGTGTGTGTGTGTGTGTGTGTGTGTGTGTGTGTGTGTGTGTGTGTGTGTGTGTGTGTGTGTGTGTGCGCGCCTGCCTCTATGTATCGCTTTACAACAATCCTTCGCAATGAAACTTTCAAAAAAAAAAAAGAAAAAGAAGGGACAAAAACAGCCATCCAAACAATAAACGAAATAAACACAAACGAAGATCACAAAACTGAAAAAAAAAAAAAACACACATAAAAGACGAGCTTAAAAGAAAAAGAAAAACTTCGCCCGAGCATGACCATTCGACACGCAGTCAAAGGTGACGATACGCTGTCACGAAAGCCAAGTCATGTCATGAGTTCTGACATGGCATAAGGAGCAGAGAGGCCGTGACGTCACAGTATGAGATGAGTCAGTAGGTAGGGAGATTTATGAGGTTAGTATTCGGCGGTCAGGGTTAAATGCAGGATTTGGGGGATTCGTCTACTAGTGAACCCGTGGTGAATATGAGGTCGAGAGATAGATAAACGGATAGGTTGATAAATAGTTAGCAAGGCAGATAGATAGATAGAAAGGCAGATAGATAGATAGAAAGGCAGATAGATAGACAGATCTAGATATATATACAGACGGAAGAGAGAGACAGAGACAAAGACAGAGACAGAGACAGAGACAGAGACAGAGACAGACAGAGACAGAGACAGAGACAGAGATAAAGACAGTGACAGACAGAGTGAGAAACAGCCAATCAACGCACACGATTAAATCTAAGCTTAATGAAAAGGGCGACATCTCATACATTCACACAAACCATCCTTGTCGGCGGCCGGTTCTAGCTCCCCGCTGGTGACTCCCCCCCCCTCCCCCCCTACCCCCACCCCCCCACAAACACACTACCTTATCCAGCGGGTTTGGTTAGGTTAGCTTTAACGAAGCGATCCCGCGTTAAAATCTTGTCTCCGCGTTAATAAATGCTTGGATTCGTCATTTTCTTTTTCAGTAGGTTGAGCGAGAGTTTTGATATTGGGGAAAAAAAGGAAAGAAAAAAAGAATTTAAAAAAAAATGCAGTCTTGCGTAGGGGCTGAGGGTAATTAAACAAAACGATTTTATTTCACTACGGACACTCCACGTTCTTCTGTTCATTTTCGTGCAATGTCCTTTGCAATATCTTCATACGACGTACCAATTCGGACATCCCATTTTGAATTACCCATTTTCGTACCCTTGCGTATTCATAGACAGCGTACCAATTCGAACACCCATTTTCTGCTACCTATTTTCGTACAACCTTTGCTTATCCTCACACAGAACGTACCAATTCAGACATCCCATTTCCATACTACCCAATTTTCGTACGAAAACCCCTCTGCTCATCCTTATACAAAATACCAATTTTTTGTGCAACCCAATTTTCTCTTTAATTCCGACATGAACGTACCATTCCAACCACGCTTCCGGTAACCGACTCCCGAACCGGCCAATTCCGGTTGCTGATCAATAATCCTACCAAACGGTCTCTTCTCTATAAGTGCTTAGTTATTCACAGGCGGTTATATATAGCCCCCCCTCCCCCCCCCCCCGCCCCCCTCCGCCTGCATTATAACGACGTGTTCGGGTATTCGAGGTTATGGTGAGGATATACTGCGGTTGGTGGGTGAATATAGTGAAGGTGTGGCGGATAGTGATGGGGATGGTGTATGGTGAGAGGGAGTGACGTATAGTGATGGGGATGATGTATGATGATAGGGGTGACGTATA
>NC_061852.1:26348593-26353593 GCF_019202785.1 Penaeus chinensis | reverse complement strand
TTTTTTTGAATGGGCGCTTGTACTCTCGACGGTGTGTGTGTGTTTGTATTCTGTTTGTATTTTTTTTCTCTTTTGTCTAGGCTCATATTTCAATCTTTATCTATTCTGTGTCTTTGTTGTGAATAGGCGCCTGTCGATGTCGATCCACTTCTCGACGTCGAGTTCTTGGTGTCTTTTGAGTTTTCTTTCCGTGGATTCTGTTTGTGTCTTATTTTATTTCTTATTCTGTTTTTGGTCTTTTATTTCAGTCTTTCTTTATTTGTTTCACTTTTTTTTGTATTGGAGGAATTATCTTTGTTTTGTTTCTTTTGTTTCTTTTCCGGGCTCTGCTTATATCTTGATTAATGTTTTTTTTTTTTTTTTTTTTTCTGTTTCTCTCTCTTATTTTTGCTCTTTATTTTGATTTTGATTTTAAATCTTTATTTGTTCTGTTTATTTACTGGGTGGTTTTAGGTGTTTCGTATATCTTTGTGTGTTTGTTTTGTGGAAATAAACATTAAAAAGGTGTTCCAATAAATGTCTTTATTTATTTAGCCTATTGTTAGTATTTCTCCTTTTTGGGGGGATAGAGGTTTGGGTCCGAATATTACTGTGTTTTTTGTGTGTTCTTATAGTGTATATAAAATAAGTGGTATCTAATAGCAATATAAACATGGCATGACCATGTTCTGATATATGAATAAGATTATATATAGAAAGAAGTACATTGATATGAGAGAAAGAGACAACGGGAGACAAAGACCAAGAAAATGTACGTAGGAAATGTAGAAATACAGACATTCAGATATGAATGTGTGTATGTTATTTATGTGTTTATTCAGGGTGTTTATGCTTTGTACTAGCTGGCATTGTATGAAAATAAACAATACTCACTGAGGTTTTTGAAAAACCCGGCCCTATCCCCGAACATGATCATCTCGTTCTACTTCATACAGAGTGCCTGTTTGCATTATTCTCCTTTATCTTTTCTCTCTCTCTCTCTCTCCTCTCCTCCCTTCTCTTTTCTTCTTCCAGTCCCCTCTCTCTCCTCTCTCTCTCTCTCCCCTCTCATCCTCTCCCTCTCTCTTTCCCCTTTTTTCCTCTTCTTTTTTCTCTCTGTGCCAGTCTGTCTCCCTTAATCCTTCTGTCTACCTCTCTCCTTTCCTCTTTCCTTCGTCTGTCTCCCTCTTCTCCTTTCCTTCCAGCTTTCCCTTTGCACACCCCCCATATTTTCCCTCTCCCTTTATCTCCCTTTCTCCTTTTCCTCTTCGTTTCCTTTTCTCTTTGCCTTCCCCCTATTTTCCCTCTCCCTTTATCTCCCTTTCCCCTTTTCCATTTCCCTCCCTCTTTCCCTCTTTTTGTTATTCCCTTTCTTCCTTCTCTCCCTCTCTCCCTTTGTACCTTCCCTCTTTCTCTCTTTCTTCCTTTCCTCCCTCTCTCCCTCCCTTTCTTCCTTTCCTCCCTATCTCCCTCCCTTTCTTCCTCCCACCTCTCTTCCTTCGTTCTCTCCCTCCCTTTCCTCCTTTTCTCCCTCTCTCCCTCTCTTTCTTCCTTCCTTTCTTCCTTGCCTCTCCCTCCCTTTTTTCCTTCCTACTCTTATCCTCTCTTCCTTCCCTCTTTCCCTCCCTTTCTTCCTTCTCTCCCTCTCTCCCACCATTTCTCCCTTCCCCCTCTCCCTCCCTTTCTTCATTCCCTCTCTCCCCCCATTTCTCCCTTCCCTCTCTCCCCCCATTTCTCCCTTCCCCCTCTCCCTCCCTTTCTTTAACCCCCTTCACTCCCCCCCCCCCTTTCCTCCTTCCCCCTCTCCCTCCCTTTCTTCATTCCCCCTCTCCCCCCATTTCTCCCTTCCCCCTCTCCCTCCCTTTCTTCATTCCCTCTCTCCCCCCATTTCTCCCTTCCCCCTCTCCCCTCCCTTTTTTTCATCCCCCCTTTCCCCCCAACTCCCCCTTTCCCCCCCCTCTCCCTCCCTTTCTTCCTTCCCCCTCTCCCCCCATTTCCTTCCCCCTCTCCCTCCCTTTCTTCATTCCCTCTCTCCCCCCCTTTTCCCCTTCCCCCCCCTCCCCCCTTTTTATTATCCCTATTTAGTTCTCCCTCCCCCTATTTTCCCCGTCTCATCCACCCAGCCCAAAACATCCCATGACGAAGAGGCTCTAAACGAATCCCCCCCGCCCACACATCATATATCTGGTCTACATCCGTTCCACGAACTTTAATTTTCTCTAACAAAACAGTTATCTGGAGTTGTGAAACCTCTCATCATTGATTGGTCGCGCTTGCTGCTCTAAACCGGGGGAAGATTTGGACAGCAATTAGAGTTTTTGATAGCAATTGCAATGGTGCTTAAGTAAGTGAGTGGGTAAGTGGTAAGGAAGTTTTGGGGGCTGTGCAGGTAGCATGGATCCCGTGGTTTCGTAGGGATTGAGATAAGCATTAGGGGTTATGATGAGAAAAATAGGGATGGTGGTATTATGGAAAGAAAAAACGTGATGACAGTAGTGTTAATGATGATAGTGATATTGATAATACTATCAGCAACAGCTATAACAGCTCTCTCAAAAAAAAAAAAAAAAAAAAAAAAAAAAAAATATATATATATATATATAAAGTTCATAATAATAAGGAAAACCAAACTACGAAAAACAACAAGAACAACAACAAACACGAACACCGCGGAAAACATCAGACATGCGAAAGGCGCAGCGGGAGGGTCGGGGTGGGGGGAAGGGAAGAGGGGAAGGAGGGGAAGGAGGGGGAGGAAACCTGCGAATCCACTTCCATCGCCGAGCCAATAAACGTCCCACAACGTCTTTCCGTATAACGTTTTATCGTCTTAAGAAGCAAGTCTGTGTCAAATGTGATGGATGTCCTGCGATCCTTCCAAATGGCCGTTGGTCTGATCGCAGGGAAGGGGACGAAGGAGGAGGGGGGGAGGAGGGAGGAGGTTGGAGGGAGAGAGGAAGGGAGGAGGGAGAGAGGAGAAGAAGAGGGAGGAGGGAGAGAGGGAGGAGGGAGGGGGGAGGGAGAGAGGAAGGAGGAGGGTGTGAGGAAAAAGAGAAAAGGGAGGAGGAGAGAGGGAGGGAGGAGGGAGGGGAAAAGGGAAAAGGAGGGGGAAAAGGAAAAAAAGGGGGGGGGGGAAGGAGGAAGAGGAAAAGGGGGAGGAAGAGATGAGGAGGATATGGAGGAGGGGGAGGGGGAGGAGGAGGGAGGAGGAGGAGGAGGAGGAGGAGGAGAGGAGGAGGAGGAGGGAGGAGGAGGAGGAGGAAAGGGGAAAGGAAAGGAAAAGGAGAGGAGGAAGGGGGGAAAAGGGGGAGGAGGAGGAGGACAGGGGGAGAAGAAGAGGAGGAGGAATGAGGAGGAAGGGAGGAGGAAGGAATTAAGGGGGGAGGGGGAAAAGGAGGTAGGGGGAGGGGGGGAGGGGGAGGAGGAGGAGAGGGGGGGGAAAGGAGGAGGAAAGGGGAGGGGGGGGGGGGGGGAGAGGGACGAGGAGAAAAGACGGCGAAGGAGGAGCTAGGAATACAAAAAACAGACATAAGAAATATATTGTAAGTAATCGCCAAAAAACTGCAAGAATAAAGAGACAGCCATGATGGAAGAAATCCTGAAACTGCTTTTGCATAAATGACTAATGGGGTTTAATATCAGCGACCTGTTTCAGTTGCTTTCAGAATTTGAAGTTCTCTACTCAGGAGAGTGATTGTAAGAAAAAGGCACACGCAACCACTGGAACGCACACGCAAACACAAAAACGCACACGCACACACCAAAGAACCCCACACACACACACACACAACACACACACACACACACACACACACACACACCACACACACACACACACAAAGACGAACTGGCTCTTAACTTATTCACGATCCACTTTGGCGAATTATGTAACGTTTCCTCAGGTCATTTATATAGACTGACGTTTACATCTATATCTATAATTATAGTTTTATCAATCTATCTATCTCTGTATCTATTTATTCATTTATCTATTCCTGTCTATCTATATGCCCTTATCTGTTCAATTCTACGCCGCGGCAGTCGTAAAAATGCCCTGCGCTCTGACTGCTAGCTCGAGCCCGACCTCAAGGCGAGAAAACGACATATCGCCTTGAGAAGTCAAACGCACAAGTGTTAGCGCGCCGAACCGCAGTTGATTAGGAAGGGCATCCAATCAGGCAAATATCCTTTTAATAGTGAATTGAGTGGGGCCTATGCCTTGCAGTGGAATGAATAGAGGTTAAAAAAAGGAGAGAAGAAAAGAAAAATATGTATATATTTACATCACACACACACACACACACACACACACACACACACACACGCGCGCGCGCGCGCGTATATATATGTATATATACACATTTATATATAAAAATATGTATACATACATATGTGTGTGTGTGTGTGTGTGTGTATGTGTGTGTATGTATGTATGTATGTATGTATATATATGTATATATATATATATATATATATATATATATATATATAAGATATCAGTTTGCAATCGCTCGGATATGTCTACATTTACTGTATGTGTATTCCTACGTGAGAGTGAGTGGGTAAGTGAATGGATGAATACGTGAGCAAGTGCCTGAGTAAACGCTTGAGTGAGTGAGTAAATGAGTGAATACACCGGTCAGAATGAGCTCCAGCAGCCTGCACTCCGCCCAGCCGAGGCTACTGCGTCTTGGGGTCGATGGCGAAGTGAGGACACAGAGGACGACCGCTACATAGAATTCGGCAGTGATGGATGAGTTGTTTCGTTATAAGCACGGCGGCGCCGCTTCGCCAAAATGCTTCGCAGTAAAGACAGTTATGTAGAATTCCCAGTGTGCGTGTGTATATGCGTTTTCTAATATGCACACACAGACAAACACGCACGCGCGCGCACTGTATATGTAATATAGACAGTGTATATCAGTGTCTATCGCTCTTTTATCCGACTGCTGATAACCTTCTGTCTCTAAATATTCATGATTTTAATTGAGTATAACGTTTATCCTAATTTCGCATGTCTG
>NC_061852.1:26323593-26328593 GCF_019202785.1 Penaeus chinensis | reverse complement strand
GTTTATCTCTCCTCCCTTTCTCTCCTTCATCTCCTCTCTCTTTCTCCCTTTATAGCTCTTTATCTCTCCTCCCTTTCTCTCCTTCATCTCCTCTCTCTTTCTCCTTGTCTAGCTCTGTTTATCTCTCCTCCCTTTCTCTCTTTCTCTCCCTCTCTCTCTCTCTCTCTTCTTTTCCCTCCTTTTTCTTTCTCCCATTTCCCTCTCTATCTCTTTTCTCCTTTTCTATCTTTATTTATCTCTCCTTCCCTTTCTCTCTATATATCTCTCTCCCTCTCTCTCTCTTCTTTTCCCTCTTTTCTCTTTCTCTTTCTCTCTCACTCACTCACTCACTCACTCACTCACTCACTCACTCACTCACTCACTCACTCTCTCTCTCTCTCTCTCTCTCTCTCTCTCTCTCTCACTCATTCACTCATTCACTCATTCACTCACTCACTCACTCACTCACTTTCTCTCTCTCTCTCTCTCTCTCTCTCTCTCTCTCTCTCTCTCTCTCTCTCTCTCTCTCTCTCTCTCTCTCTCTCTCTCTCACTCACTCACTCACTCTCTATCTCTCTTTCTCCTCTAAGAAGATATATTCTTCAGAAGAGTCTTAAGATCTCTTGAATAGAGGGGAAGGGTTGTTTCGACTCCGTGAGATGCAGAGCGATAGAGGAGGAGAAGAAACCGAAATTGAATGGGGGAGTAGAGAAGGAAGAGGATGAAGGAGAAGAAAAAGAAGAAGAGGATGAAGAAGAATAGGAAGAAGGAAAAGAAGAAAAAGAAGATGATGAGGAAAATTACAAAGAAAAAAAAGGAGATAATGATAATGATAATAATGATGATGATGATGATGATGATGATGATGATGATGATAATAATGATAATAATAATAATAATAATAATAATAATGATAATAATAATAATGATGATGATAATAATAAAAACAACAATAATAATAATAAATTAAACTAACGAGCTGAAAAGAGACATAATAACCGCAAAATAAAGTGACACAAACAAAGAGAAAAAGGAAAGAAAGAAAGAAAAAAAAAAATATGGTAAACAAAGAACGAGTGATAATGACGATGATGATGATGGTAATTATAATGAGGATGATAATATATTGGTGATCATGATAATGATACTACGGTAATGCAAATAACAATAGGTTTGATTATAATGATAATAATGGTAATGTAGTAATGATAATGATGATAGTGATATCAATAATGATAATGATGGTGATGATAATGATGATAAGGTAACTCAATAATTATAATAGAATTATAATTATGATTATAAAGATGATTAGTATAAGGATAATAATGATAATGATAATGACTATGATAATGATGCAATAGGAAAACAAGAAAATAAATAATAGGTACATATATATGGAGAAAAAAATGCTATCACTAATCCAAAGAAACTAAATGGATTTCTAACCTGTTGATGAGCCTATAAGGAAGAGGGCAAGGAGGGAGGGAGGTTGGGGGGGGGGGTAGTAAAGGAAAAGGGAGTACGAGCCTATAATTGTATTGTGGTTCGTGTTCTGATTTGAATTCGTCTCGAATCCTAATGAACCTTTGAACCATTTATGACCGTGTATAATTTTTTCCCCTTCTTTTCTTCTTCTTCTTCTTCTTCCTCCTCCTCTTCTTCTTCATCATCCACTTCTTCACCTTTTTCTGTTTTGTCAGGGTAAGAGAAAATAACCCTTATTGAGAGGACCGTTGGGTAGAACGAACCCTTCGAACGTAGGTCCATGTTGCCCAAAGAATCCCTGAACAACGAAAGATCAAAATAAACATATAGGAATGGATGACAACCACCGCGCCATGAACGATAATTATCAGGTACAATAATAAGGTATATATAGATACTCCTTCATAAAAGAGAGACTATATTATGACCATTATAGGGATATACGCTGTCACACACGACCAAAGCTTGCGTGTTCACTCCCCAAATTATCCACAATTGGAAAGAAAAGGAGAGAAAGGAGGAAGGAGAAGTGACTTAATTCGATTAAGAATAATTCTATTTACTCGCGGGCTGTTGGCCGCCGAATGGGAGGAAGGGTGTGTTGAGAACAAGACAGAGGGGAAAGGAGAGACAGGGAAAGAGTAAAAAAAAGAAAAAAAAAAGAACTAGAGAGAGGGAGAGAGGGATAAGGAGAGGGGGAAGGGGAGGGGGAGAGGGAGAGGGAGAGGGAGAGGGAGAGGGAAAGGGAGAGGGAGAGGGAGAGGGGGAGGGAGAGGGAGAGGGAGAGGGAGAGGGAGAGGGAGAGGGAGAGGGGGAGGGAGAGGGAGAGGGAGAGGGAGAGGGAGAGAGAGAGGGAGAGAGAGAGGGAGAGGGAGAGGGAGAGGGAGAGGGAGAGGAAGAGGAAGAGGAAGAGGGAGAAGGAGAGAGAGAGAGAGAGAGAGAGAGAGAGAGAGAGAGAGAGAGAGAGAGAGAGAGAGAGAGAGAGAGAGAGAGAGAGAGAGCGAAAGCAAGAGCGAGAAAGCGAGAGAGCGAGAGAGCGAAGGCCACGAAGTAGAATTAGAGCCTAAAATGAAGGAAAGGGCAAACAAGTAAACAACAAGGGCAAATATCTGGCGTGACGAAGCCGAGACTGCTTGGTCAGGGACGTTTCATAATATATAAAGCGTCGACAGTTATTCCAGAGCTATCACGGTAATTAGCTTCTTTAATTGGTTATTCCAACTCCTTTGTATATTCTACATATGCAAATTCAAGCAGGCAACTGTACGAATAATGGCCGGTCGTTACAGAAGTTACGCAAACGGCCGACACAAGATGGCGTTTTCAATCTAATTCTACAACGGACTTCGACAAATCTATATCTATTGCAGATGTCAAGATGAAACCCACATTATCAAACCAATAATATATATATATATTTTCTTCATTTTGTATTTTCGATGAAGCCTGAAAGACGCGCCCTTCAGTGCTCCAAGGTGATTCCTCGGCGTAGGAAAATTCGCTCGGCTCTTTTGTAGCAACTACCCGTGTTATGAGGCGCTGTTGTGTTGCTGTTTCATGCCTCCTACAAGAATCGGAAAGCTTTAATAGAGAAAAAATATCTTGCAGAATCATAGGTATAGATGTGAATTTATTGTCGGCATGTTAAAAATAGCAGGGAATTATTGAGTTATTTTTATGACATGGAATATAATGATAATGATAAATACACATGAGAGTGAGAACGCAACATGATAGTACTGAAATTGTTGGTAATGATGATAATTATGAAAATAAGGGTTATAATAATGATGATAATAGTGAGGAGAATTATGTATGATGATGATAGTAGATGTAATAATAGTAGACGTAAAATTAGTAACGACGGTGATGACACTAATTATGATGATTATAATGATGACGATTAGGTTGATGGTAATGGTGAGGTAATGATGTATGATAATGATAATGATAGTGATAATATGGTAAGAAAAATAACAATAATAATCATGATGATAATGATATTGATGATAATAACGATGATAATGATAATAATGACGATAATGGTAGAAATAATGATTAAAGTTATAATATTAAAGATAATAATAATGAGAATAATAATAAGAACAATAATGATGTTGATGATTATGACAATAATAAATTTAATAGTAATAATTATAATGACCATAATAAGATAATAATAATGATGCTAATAATGATGATGATAATGATAATAATAATAATAATAATAATAATAATAATAATAATAATAATAATAATAATAATGATAAAGATATCGATGATAATATTAATAAAAATAAAGATATTAATATTATTAATAATAGTAGCAATCACAATGGCAGTAATAAATAATAACGATGATGATGATGATAATAATGATAATAATAATAGTAATAATAATAATGATAATAGTAATAATGTTAATAATAATAATAATAATAGTAATGATAATGATAATAAAAATAATGATAATAATTGTAATGAGTATAACAATAGTAATAATGATAATAATAATAATGATAATAAATGATAATGATAATAGTAATGGTAATGATACTCCCACTACTAGTACTACTATTACTACTACTAATAACAATAATGACGATGATGATAATATTAATAATAATTAAGATAATAGTAACAATACTGATTATAGGATAAATAATAATGATAAAATAACAATAATGGCAATAATAAAGATAACAAATAACAATGATATGTATAATGATGATAACAGTAATGATAATGATATAATTAATGATAACAGCAATGATAATGATAACATTAATGATAATAACTAATGATAATGATAACGAAAACAATAATGATAATGATAATAACTAAAGAATGATAATAATTAATAATAATAATAATAATGATGATAATGACAAGAAAAATGCTAATGATAATAATGATAATAAAAATGATAATGATCAGACTAATGATGAAAATTATTGTTAATATTTGTTATCGGTATGATAATAATAATAGAGTGATGTAAATAAAAATGATAATGATAACAGTCATAAAAATAGAGAAAAAAAAAAAGAGTAACAGCAACAATGATAATAAAAATAATGACAATAAAAAACAATGACAATAAAAACAATGACGGCACAACCAGGAAGAGAAGCAAAACAAACGATCAGTTCATGAAATTCGAACAATATCCCAATAATATGACAATGTCAGCATAATAAACAATGACAACAACAATAACAACAATGACTCTTCGTAAAACAAATGGGCATAACCTATTACAAAGATCAGATGCAGCGCGCGCCCTTTGATATATAATCATATATTGTTCAACAAAGAGATTAGTGCAATATCCTCCTATTACATTTTTGTAAATGATATATTAGGGTTCGATCAAAATGTATTTTCGAAACCAATGCTTGGCCAATGCGAGAGCGAGTGATATGTATCTGTATCTTTTTTTATATCTCTATCTATATATCTATGTATGCATGTTCATACATACGTAAGTACATACGTAAATACATACATACATGCATACATATATATATATA
>NC_061852.1:26311093-26316093 GCF_019202785.1 Penaeus chinensis | reverse complement strand
GGCGTTTAGGCTTTTCCTCCTTTGAGCACTGTCTTAAATTACCTTTCTCGGAGCGAATGATCCCAAAGCATCTTACTTCAAAGCTTGATCGTGAAGTACAGTCCGCTTTAGCCTGCGGGAAAGAAGAGACAGGGACATGACAGCCCGCCCTGTACTGCTGAGGCTGCTTCCTATTGACCTGAGTGGATCTACCCTTCTGTGTATTGATCCGGGAGCGTGTTAATCCAGCACTATGCTATTATGACCCTTTATTGATCAAACCGTGTGTTGATCTAAGCTCCTGTTTGCCATTAGTCCCCGCACTGATCTGACTACGGAGTGAATGACCCCACATATCCCTGACCTCAGCTCTTCTCTCTGGGTGACACGCTGGCGTGTGTGCGCATTTATGAAAGTTTCAAGGATACATTTTGCATGTACACGAAGACAGGTTAATAGCCTGCTGAAATTAAGCAGCTAAAGAAAGAAAGAAAAAATACATACACACAAAAGAAAAGATTTATCCTGAGAGTAATAAATAAAAGTAAAATACCAACTTGCAAAAAAACAAAAAAAACAAGAAAACTTTATAATTATATTTTTCCCCAGACGTGAACCCTTGCCATTCTAAACACGGGTGTTACTAATGCAGCTGATTTGGTCGGTGTGAAAATCGACCTATTTCGCTCCCCTAGTTCGTGTCAGAACGAGCCCATTAGTGTCTGTATCCGTTCCCGCGATCTGTTATAATGCTTTGTGGATACCGGAGTTGGCGTGGGTGGAGTTCGCCTCGTGACATTGACTTTGGCTTAGTGAGGTGCCTTATTATACCCAAAAAGCTTTAGTATTCCGTTCAGATTATGGTGAAACTCGGGGGCAAGAAATAACATGACGGGCGCAGTGAAGCCTTTTGTATCACTCTGCTGGGCGTGCGTGTCGTTATTCCATCGGCGTGTCATCCTGGATGTTTACTTTTCCTAACCCCCTATCTCTCTCTCTCTCTCTCTCTCTCTCTCTCTCTCTCTCTCTCTCTCTCTCTCTCTCTCTCTCTCTCTCTCTCTCTCTCTCTCTCTCTCTCTCTCTCTCTCTCTCTCTCTCTCTCTCTCTCTCTCTCTCTCTCTCTCTCTCTCTCTCTCTCTCTCACTCTCTTTCTCTTTCTCTTCCTCTCCCTCCCTCCATTTCCCTCAACCATTCCCTCACTCTACTTCTCTCTCACTCCATCCGTCCCTCACTCCACATTCTTCCCCCTCCCCCTTCCCTTCTCCTACCCTTCATCTCCCTCACCCCCCGACCCTTCCCTTCTTCCTCCCTCCATCTCCCTCACCCCCCCCACCCTTCCCTTCTTCCTCCTTCCATCTCCCTCACCCCCCCCCAACCTTCCCTTCTTCCTCCTTCCATCTTCCTCACCACCTGACCCTTCCCCACTCCCCCCCTTCATCTCCCTAATCCCCCCTGACACTCTCCCTCCTTCCATCTCCCTTCCCCTCTCCGTCCCTCCATCTCCCTCCCTCCCCCTTCCCATTTCCCTACTTCCATCTCCCTTCCCCTCCCTCCCTTCCCCTCTCCCTCTCCCTCCCTCAATCTCCCTTACCTTCCCACCCTCCCCCTCTCCCTGTCTCCCTCCCTCTCTCTCCCACCCTCCCACCCCCTTCCCCTCTTCCTCCCTCCATCTCCTTTAACCTCCCTCCCTCCCCCCCCTCCCCCTTCCCTTTTCCCTCCCTCCATCTCCCTTCCCCCCTCCCCCCTCCCTCCCATTCCTCCTCTCTCCAACACCACAGCCTAATGAGGTCCTTGTTTCTCGCGTCGGAAAGTATTATTATCTTGAAGGATGAACAACATATAGAAAGATATCTCTGTACTTCGTTTCAAAAGGAATACATGTTGTGAAAGTTGTAGCGATGTTGTGAGGGTGTTTTTTATTAAGCTTATTGTTATGATTGTGGTCTTGATTACTGCTACTTTATTAAAAAATGCTGATGGTGAAAGTGGTGATGGTGATGATGAAAATTATTGTCATGGTTATTGTTATTATTGTTATGATCATTTTTATCATTATTGTCGTTATTATTGTTATGATTTTGTTATCATTATTGTTGTTATTATTGGTGTTGTTATTATCATTGTTCTTATTATTATTTGTGTTGCTATAATGATAATAATAATAATAATAATAATTATTATTATTATTGTCATTATTATTATTATCATCATTATTATCATTATTATTATCATTATTGTCATCATCATCATCACCCAGGGTGTTTTTCCCCTTTACTTCCCCTAAATTCCTTTGTGAATTACCAACGTCACCTTATGAATGCCATATATGTTGCTATTGTCGTTGTTGTTGTTGTTATTGTTGTTGTTGTTATTGCTGTCATTGTTGTTGTTGTTGTTAAGGCGAAGATACACTCGGCAGGTTGGTGATGAGTGATGACTGATTGACAGGTTGATATTGATGAGGATTTTGTGATTAATAAAATAGTGATAACTGATGACGGATTAGCAGATTAATTATTATGATTATATGATGACTGACTGGTTGGTAATTGACCCGGTAGGTGATGTTAATCATTCGATAATAGACAGGTTTGTGATAACTAACCAGGTGGCGCTTAACTCCAACCCCACACCACCAACCTCATCACCTTATAAACACGTAAACAAAGAAAATAAATCAATGAATAAACACAATAATAAGTAAAAAAAAATATTCGACCTCACATTGCACTTCCCTTGATTTTTCCCTAATGGTTTGTATTAACGGGGTTGCGTGACTATAGAAAACGAAGTAACTCTGTTTATGTCGTTCTGTCTCCTCGGTCTCTTTGCTATGTCGCGCGCCGTTGCTACTATTTTCATTATTAATTATTATTATATCGTAAATATTATTGGTGATCTGAATTTCTTTTGCTTTGTTTGATAACGTCATTGATATTACGATGATGTTTGTTGTAGTGAAAATGATAATGATAATGATGATCATGATAATAATGATTATGATTATAATAATGATGATAGTAATGGAAGTAATTATGATGAAAGATGATGGCAGAATGACAGTAATGATGATAATGATGATAATGATATTTAAGATAACAAAACAATAACAACATCAACAATGATGATATTACTATTGATAATAGTAATAATAGTAATAATAACAATGATAATGATGCTGATGATAATAATGAAGGTAATGATGTGGAGGATGAAAATAGCACTAATAAATCGTGGTGATAACAACAACAATAATAATGATAATGATAATAGCAATAATAATGATACTGTTGCTGCTGCTGATTATGATAATAATAACAATAATAGTGATAATAATAATAATCATAATAATAATAATAATAATAATGATGATAATAATGATAATGATAATAATGATAACAATGTTAATGATAACACTAATAATGACAGCAAAAATAACACTAATATTAATGATGATAATACCAACAACAACAATATTGATAATTATAATAATAATTATCATAATCATAATAATAACAGTAGTAATACTGATAATGATAATAATAATAATGACAATAAAAATTATGATAATAATAATAACAATAAAAATTATGATAATAATAATAACAATGAAAATTACAATAATAAGAATAACTATAATAATAATAGTAATGATAATAATGATGCCAGTACTACTACTACTACTGTTGATAACACTAGTAATAATTATAATAATGATGATAATAGTAATGAAATAATAATAATGATAAAGATTATACTAATAATGATAATAATGGTAGTAGTAATAATAATAATACTTATAATAGTAATTATGATAATAATAATACTTATAATAGTAATAATGCGAATAATAATAATAATAATAATAATAGTTAATAATGATAATAATGAAAATAATAATAATAATAATAATAATAACAATATTTTTAATAATGATAATAAAAATAATGATATTGATATTTAAAACAAAAATATGCTATACATACTCCATCCTGCCTCCCTAATGGGTATCATCACTCTAACAGCCACCATCATCAACTTTCTTCATCATGTGATAATCAACAGTGTTGTTCATGGATTCATTATCTCCATCATATAGTTTTTTTATGTGTTTCATTAACTACCCCCAACAGTGTCTTCTGAATTGCAATAATAACTGTTTGTTGGTGATATTGCTACTTCTGTTGCGATTAAGTTGGTAATAAGTGACATTTCAGTTTATAGAAGAGGGAGGGAGGTGAATGGGGGATGGGGTGAGAGGAGGGAGGGGAGGGAGGGGAGAGGGAGGGGAGGGGAGGGGAGAGGTGAGGGGAGAGAGGGAAGGGAAGGGGTGAGGGGAGAGGGAGAGGAGGGTAGGGTTGAGGGGAGAGAGGGAGGGGAGGGGAAGGGGTGAGGGGAGAGAGGAGAGGGAGGGGAAGGGGGGAGGGAGGGAGGAGAGGGAGGGGAGCGCGAGAGAGAGAGAGAGAGAGAGAGAGAGGAGAGAGAGAGAGAAAAGGATAAAGAGAGAGAGAGAAAGATAATAAAGATGATGATAACAATTACGATATTGGTATTTATAAAGAAAATAAGGATTCGAATACCATCCTCATAATTAATAATAATAATAATGGTATTCGAATAATAATAATACCCTTATTATTATTATTGTCTTTATCCTTCTTATCATCATTACCGATTATTTTGATTATCATTATTACATTGCTATTATTACTATTATTATTATCATTTTTGCTATTACTTTTATTATTATTATTATGTTTATTATTATTATTATCATTATCATTATCGTTATTATTATTATTATCATTATTATTATTATTATCATTATTATTATTATTATTATTATTATTATTATTATTATTATTGTTATTAGTAACAGCATTATCATTATCATTATTACTATCAATATTATTATCATTAGTAGTAATAATAGTAGCAGTAGTAGCATTGTTATTATTATTGTTGTTATTATTATTGTTATTATCATTATTGTTATTATTATTATTATTATTATTATTATC
>NC_061852.1:26286093-26298593 GCF_019202785.1 Penaeus chinensis | reverse complement strand
AGACGCCGACTCGCCCCTCATCGCACCATGCTACTGCGCGGGCTCCCTCCGCTACGTGCATCAGTCATGTCTGCAACAGTGGATCAAGTCCTCCGACACCAAGTCATGCGAGCTGTGCAAGTTCAGCTTCATCATGCACTCCAAGATCAAGCCCTTCAACAAGGTTCGTGTTGCTTGAGGATTGCTGTTTCTATTTTGATTTGTTGTTGTTGTTGTTTTTATTATTGTTATTGTTGGCATTAGTAATATTAATGATGATGATGATAGTAATGATTATGATGATGATCATAATGATGACAATGATAATAATGATGATGATAATGATAATGATAGTAATAATAATAATAATGATAATAATAATAATAATGGAAATGGTTATGGTAATGATAATGGTAATAATGATAATAATAATAATGATAATACTAATGATAATGGAAATGGTAATGATAATGGTAATAATAATAATAATAATAACGATAATAATAATGATAATAATAATAATAATAGTAATAGTAATAATAGTAATAGTGATAATAATACTAATAATATTCAAACTATCATTATTATTATTATCATCTATATTATAAATTTGCATATGTTTCGTCCGTTCATTCGCCGACATGTTCAGAATGTCTGCAGAGTTGAAGTCGCTTCATTTTAATGTAAAATAGGGTGATAATTGGCAACATGAATATTAAAGAGTGACACACACACACACACACACACACACACACACACACACACACACACACACACACACACACACACACACACACACACACATACACACACACACACACACACACACACACACGTCTCTTCGCTCGAACGTTACACTTAACTACCCTATGAGCGCAAGGCAAGTACACGGCGCTGAAGTAATTAGACCGTCAGTTTATAAACATTTATTATTTATTTATCTATTTATTATCATTTATCATTTATCGTTTATTATTTACACGAGTAAGGTGGGGTGAGGGGTAAGGGAATAAGAGGAGGGAGAAGAAAAGGGACTTGAAGAAGAAAGGAGGAAGAGGGAGGAAGGGAGAGAATGGAGGACTTAAAGAGGAAAGAAGGAAGGGAGGAGAAAGGTGCTTAAATAGAAACGGAAGAAGAAAAGGAAAGGAAACGTAAGGGAATTACAAAGGAAGAGACTGGTAAGGAGAAATAGAGAGGGAAGAGAGAAGCGGCTCAGAGAGTAATAAAGGAGGAGGGAAGGAATAAAGGGTATAGGAGAGCGAAGGAACAGCGGGAGGAAGAGGAGGAAGAAGAGGGAGGAGGTTAGTGGAAGAAGGTAGATGTAGGGCTTGAAGTGGGAAGAGAGGAGTGAATTCAAGGAGGATTTGGGAGTGAGAAGAGGTGGAAGAACGTGAAAAGGAAAGGTAGGTGGAGAGGGATAGGCAGAGGAGAAGGATCATCATTTTCATTATCATTATTATTGATATTATAATAACTATCATTATTGATAATCTTATCATTGTTGTTATTATTATTATTATCATTATTATTATCATTATTATTATTATTATTATTATTATTATTACTACAACTGGGTCTTTTATTTTTCATTAATAATACTTTGAGAAGAGGATGGGAAGAAGGGGGGGTGGTGGAGGGGAGGGGAGAAGAGAAGAAGAGAGGGGACGGAAGAAAATAAGTAAACTACTTTACTCTTGTGCCTTCAGTCAAATTTCGGCTGTCTGTTTATTTTTGCTCCTAAATTACTCCCTGTGTGCAAGGAAATGGCCGGGGTTACCATCCGCTGGCAGTGCGGGTCAGTAAGAATGCTAGACGAGAACGCTACCACTGCACCACACAGCACACAGACGGGAGGAGAGGGGGATGGGGAAAGGAGAGGGTAAAAGGGAAGGGAGAGCGGGAGAGAGGGAAAGGGAGAAGGGGTGAAGAGGTAAATGGGGAAAGGGGAAGGTAAAAGGGAAGGGAGAGGGGAATGGGGAAAGAGAAGGTGAAAAGAAAGAAAAGGAGAGTGTAAGAGAGGGGAATGGGGGAGAGGGTAAAGGGGAAGGGAGAAGGGGAGAGGGTAAAGGGAAAGGGAGAAGGGGAGAGAGGGGAATGGGGAAGGGAGAGGGGAATGGGGAAGGGAGAGAGGGGAATGGGGAAGGGAGAGGGTAAAGGGGAAGGGAGAGGGGGGAGAGGGGAATGGGGAAGTAAGAAGGGAGGAGAGGGGAATGGGGGAGGGAGAGGGTAAAGGAGAGAGAAGGCGATAGGAGAGGGGATATATTTTGCCTTAATAAATCGTGCAATCGACTTCCCATATTTTTATTTCTTGTTCGATTTTTTGCCTTCTTTTGGAATGTTAATGCTGAGTGACGTATGATCGCATGATTTATACTTGTTTTACATGTAAGAGGAACATGAAAGGGGAAGAAGGAGAGGGAAGAGGAGAGAAGGAGGAAGAGGAGGAGGAAGAGGAGGAGGAGGAGGAGGAAGAGGAGGAGGAGGGGGAGGAGAAGAAGAAGAAGAAGGAGGAAGAGGAGGAGAAAAATGAGGAGAAAAGGGAGAAGGAAGAGGAGGAGGAGGAGGAGGAGGAGGAGGAGGAGGAGGAGGAGGAGGAGGAGGAGGAGGAGGAGGAGGAGGAGGAGGAGGAGGAGGAGGAGAAGGAGGAAGAGGAGGAGGAGGAGGAGGAGGAGGAGGAGGAGGAGGATGAGGAGGATGAGGAGGAGGAGGAGGAGGAGGAGAAGAAGAAGAAGAAGAAGAAGAAGAACAAGAAGAAGAAGAACAAGAAGAAGAAGGAAGAGGAGGAGAAAAAAGAGGAGAAAAAGGAGGAGGAACAAGAAGAGGAGGAGAAGAAGAAGACGACGAAGAAGAAGAATAAGGATTAAGTGCGACAGAAAGCAGTTTGAAGAACAGGAGAAGAAAGAGAAAGAAAGAGGGAGAAAAAAATAAAAATAAGAAGGAGAAGGAAGAAGTAGAAGAAGAGACGGAGGATGAGTAGGAGGAAGAACATTGTCAATTGTCGTAAATGGAAGTATTTACATTAAGCGTATATCTTCGTAAACAAGAGAGAAAATGAGGAGGTGGAATGAGATAAAGATGATAATGTGGATAATAATAACAATGATGATAATGATGATGACGGTAATAATAATAAGGAAAATAATATTAGTAATAATGATAATGATGATAATGATAATGATGTTGATACTACTAATAATAATGATAATGACAATAATGAAAATAGTAATAATGAAAATAATGATAATAATGATGGTAATAATAATTGTAACGGTAATTTTAGTGCTAATGACAATGACAATTATAATAATGATAATGATAGTAGAATACTACTAATAATAGTAATAACAATAATGATAATAATAATATTGACAATGGTAATGGTAATAATAATGGTAGTAATAATAATAACAATGATAAAAGGAAGAGAAGGAGGAAGAACAGGAAGAGGGGATGGAGGGAGAAGAGGAGGAGGAGTAGAAGAAGGAGGAGGAAGAGGAGGAGGAGGAAGAAGAGGAGGAGGAGGAGGAGGACGAGTATGAGGAGGAGGAGAAGGAGGAAGAAGAGGAGGAGGAGGAGGAGGAGAAGGAGAAGGAGAAGGAGGAGGAGGAGGAGGAAGAGGAGGAGGAGGAAGAAGAGGAGGAGGAGGAGGAGGAAGAGTATGAGGAGGAGGAGAAGGAGGAGGAAGAGGAGGAGGAGGAGGAGGAGAAGGAGAAGGAGAAGGAGAAGGAGAAGGAGAAGGAGAAGGAGGAGGAGGAGGAGGAGGAGGAGGAGGAGGAGGAGAAAAAGGAAGAGGAGGAGGAGGAAGAAGAAGAAGAGGAGGAGGAGGAGGAGGAGGAGGAGGAGGAGGAGGAGGAGGAGGAGGAGGAGGAGGAGGAGGAGGAGGAGGAGGAGGAGGAGGAGGAGAAGGAGGAGGAGGAGGAAGAGGAGGAGGAGAAAGAAGAAGAAGAAGAGGAGGAGGAGGAGGAGGAGGAAGAAGAGGAGGAGGAGGAGGAGGAGAAGGAGGAGGAGGAGAAGGAAGAAGAGGAGGAGGAGGAGGAGGAAGAAGAAGAAGAGGAGGAAGAGGAGAAAGAAGAGGAGGAAGAGGAGGAGAAGAAGAAGAGGAGCAGTTCTTATGGCGAGAGTTACTGTTAAATCGTTACGCCGTCTCTCTCCGCCCATCATAAATCATGTAATTCTCCCCTCCCCCTCCCACCCCCAACCCCCTCCCCATCTTTACGTTCATCCTTCCCTGCTGTTTTTCCTCATCATTCCTCCTCCTCTTCTTCATAATTCGTCATTCCCCTTCTTCTCCATTTCTCTCGTTCTACTTCTTTATTCCTCCTTTTTTACTTCTCTTTTTTTTTTATCACACTCCCATTCTCTCTTTCTCTTTTCTCCCGCTCTTGTTATTTCTTTTTATTCCTCTTCCAGTCTCTTCCTCTCCTTCAATTCCCATTCTTCATTTCTTCTTATTCCGATTCTTTTCTTCTCCCCCACTCCTTTTCCCTCTTTCCTTCCTTTCACTCCCATTCATCCTTCTCCTTCTCTTCCTCCCCTTCTACTCTCTTTCTCTCATTCTTCCTCTCCCATTCTCTCTTCCCTCTCTCTTCTTCCCCCCTCACCCATTCTCCTAGTCTCTCCCTTCTTCTTTACTCCTCCCCTCTTCTCACCTTCTTCCTTTCTTCCTGTCTCCCCTTCTCTCTTCTTTTGTTCTTCCCCCCGGCATACGAAGATCAGCAGCTCATACACGAAAAAAGCGCAAAGCCACCACACTTGCGTTGCCCGTGAATAATAAATGTCATCGATGTATAAAGTGAACAGCGGAGTGGGTGGCGTTTAAGAGGCAGTTTGAATAATGAAAAAGGGGAGCACAGTTTATAACCTTCCTATGTTATGTACACTCGCTGGCTTTTGTACATAATGCTCTGTCACGAACCGGTAACGTGGCTTATTCATGCAAGCCGGTTCCGTTATGGCCTAACCACAATTAGTCGTATTACAGGTTACAATTATACAATATGGTTTGTAAGATGGAGTGTTCATAATCTGTTCTGTCTGTGTCATTTCTTGAATAACACGGGAAGCTTAAGAAAAGAATAAGATCTATGTAGGAAAAAAAACAAATGAGATAATTAGCTGGATGCATAAACTGAAATGGGGTTCATTTACATTGTTCTTAATGGGTAAAGTACACGGACACTCTAAAACTTGATCGCTAGGGTAATTGTGCTCGTTATAAAGTAACATTAACAATCGTAAAAAAAGAAGGAGAAAGAGAATTGTACACATACACATATGCACACACACACACACACACACACACACACACACACACACACACACACGCACACACACACACACACACACACACACACATATGTACATATTTATTTATTTCTATATATGCACACACACACACACACACACATATGTATATATTTATTTTTTCCTATATATGTACGTACACACACACACACACACACACACACACACACACACACAGTGTGTTAAAATGGCGAAACTCCTATATATCAATTCACTGTTATTTTTCATTTTAGCATGATGCACATATATAATTATACATGTATGTATGTATGTATGTATGTATGTATGTATGTATGTATGTATGTATGTATGTATGTATGTATGTATTCTTGCATACATTCATGTGTGTATGTATGCATGTGTGCATGTATGCATGTATGTGTATATTATCATTCTTCTTATCATCAGCTACTCAGAGTCGCTGTAAACCCGTTAATAGGTTCTTGAAGATCTGGAAATCTAACGTGTGTGTGTGTGTGAAGCAAACTCACAAACCCACTCTTCTTTTGGTTCAATTTTCGGCGGTTAACGTCACTGCCCACAGAGTAACAAGTATACGTAGGTCGATACGTCGATCGATTCCCTAATAGGGGGGTCGTCAACCCTTTGTGGAAAAGTATTTTAGGTCAGTTCGCAGAGGTGCTGGGCAAGTGTTCCTGTCGAGAATATGCGACGGGATAGTATGCTTCAGTGAGGTATATAAGGGTGTAAAGGGTTGCTGACTATTGTTTTTTTATTCTATTTTATTCCATTTTATTTTATTTTTTTAAGCAGGTCGCAAGCGTAGAAAAGTATTTTGATCCACTGTCCTTGCCTAATCTGCAATACCGCGATATAACAATGTATATATATATACCATCGTAAATAACATTTAGGCTTGTCACGATCCAACCTGCCAGTCAAAACGTCTTTACCATTTCGTTGAGCCAAAAGGCCCCAAGTGGTCGAATCCACCTCAAGAAACGCGATGCCAGTTGCTCTATTAATGCTTTGTCTTTACGAAATGTAGAGCTCTTCTAGGCCTCCCTAGCGATTTATGAGGAACACGTTAAAGACATGTTTACCCAGCATGTACGTGGCCACCGACAAAGTTTGTCTTTACCTGAGGGCCTAAGACGAGGAGACAGGTATAACACCACTATTTAATTTGACTTATTATTATTATTTTCTAAAAATAACTTTACTTGCAGTTTCTAACCGAAATACCACGGGCAAAAGAGGTCATAAAATTTTGTCGACCTATCGATTCCAGGAATTGTTTGCCTTGTTTAAAATGAGATGCTCTATCGAAAATTGGCCCTCGGCTAATTATCAGCGTTTTCCCTCGCAAAAATGAGAGGAAACTTCTATTTTATTTAAGTCTTCGTATTATTAATCAAGACTAAGTGGAAACGCTTCGATTTGACTATGCCACTGCTGTGATAAGCATAAGATGTAGAATAATCTCATTGAATTAATTGTGCGTGTTGTGTCGAAAGACAAGTTAATCAGGAGCTTGTATTACAATGCATACACAAAAGTTTCCTGCAAATACACATAAAAACGCATACACACACACAAAACTCACACCAACATAAATTTTCTAAAAATATACAGATACATGAAGCTTACACAAACGTTCCCGCACACAAACACACACACACAGTCACACAAACATACACCAGCACACATACATACACAAACGCTGGTACCCCCCCCCCCCCCCCCCCCACGAACACACATACGCACACACGCACACAGAAATCCCACTTACCATGTCGCCGGGGAAGAGAGAGAGAGAGAGAGAGAGAGAGAGAGAGAGAGAGAGAGAGAGAGAGAGAGAGAGAGAGAGAGAGAGAGAAAGAGAAAGAGAGAGAGAGAACGAGAGAGAGAGAGAGAGAGGGAGAGAGAGAGAGATAGATAATAAAGAGAGAGAGAGAGAGAGAAAGCGCAGTGTATATTGTCAAATAAAAACTATTTTATGGAGTTTCATAAAACGATAAAGAAAGCAGGATTAAAAAAAAAGAGAAAAAAAATTAAAAGAAATATAAGTTGAATCATTTTTTATCATGAGTGGAAAAGAAAGTAACAAAATAGAAAACACACACACACACACACACACACACACACACACACACACACACACAAACACACACACACACACACACACAAACAAACACACACACAAACACACACACACACGCAGATACAAAAAAAAAAAAAAAAAAAAAAAAAAACATTTTTCTTTCATGCACGCATTTATCTATCCAATATTTCCCCCCAAAACAATTTTTTTTTTTGGGTGCATAGGAACCCAGACACACGGAGGCCCTTCACCGCTGCGCATCATACTATTCTTTTGTTTTCTCCCCCCCCCCTCCCCTCTCCCACGTGCAAATCGAGATAGCGTTCGAGTGTTTTTATTCTATTTATTTCCTCTTTTTAAAGTCTATGTATTGATTGATTTCCCCATTTATATAAAAAATATATTCGTCAACCTTTTAAAATAATTCACTGATTAATCTATTTTTTCGTTTGTAAAGAGTTATTACTTTTATTATTATTATTATTTTTTTTTTCGAAGCGTCCCTTTGTCGTTCCTCACTGTTATTGAAATGGGAGGAGGTAATGGAGCTGCGAATAGGGACAGACTTGGCGCGTTATTTCGTTGGGCGTTTTTATTGATGCTGTTGTTGGAATGGAAGGGAAGAACGGATAAATAAAGACAAAGAATAAAAACAAAGGAAGGTTGAAAGAAAGGGAGAAAGAAAGGTGGAATAGAAGAAGATTGATAAAAAAGGAGCGAAAAAAAACTAAACAAAGGAAGGTGGAAGAATGAAAAGAAAGAAAGAAAGATGGAATAGAAGAAGATTAAAGAAAAGGAACGAAAAAAATGAAACAAAGGAAGGTGGAAAGAAAGAAAGAAAGAAAGAAAGAAAGAAAGAAAGATGTAATACAAAAAGATTAAAAAAAAGAGCGAAAAAAACGAAACAAATGAAGGTGGAAAGAAAGAAACAATGAAAGAAAGAAAGATGGAATAGAAGAAAATTAAGAAAAAAAAAAAGGAGCGAAATAAAATGTAGAAGTGATAATCGATTAGACGAGTCGGGGGGGGGGGGGGGGTGCATGGCGGGGGGGGGGAATGGGGGGGGAGGTTGTGATGGAGGGGAGAGAGTAAAAAAGGAAAAGAGGAAAGGGGAAGAGAGGAAGAAGGAGGAAGGGGAGAGGATGAATAAGGGGACGGAGAAGAGGGGAAGAGGGGAGAGGCAGAGGAGAAGGTGTGGAGGAGGGAAGAGAGGAGTAGAGAAAGAAAGAGGAAGAGACATGAGGGAGAGGAGGAGAGGAAAGGAGGAAGAGAAGGTGAAGGGAAGGACGGAGAGAAGACGAAGGGAGGAAAGAGAGAAAGATGAAAGGGAAGAAGAAGGTGAATGTATAAGGGAGGTGAAAGAGGAAGGGGTGGGGGGGGGGGGTATGGAAAGGAGAGAACGATAAAAAGAAAGTGAAAGAGAGAGAAAGTGAAGGGGAAGATAAAACGAGAAGAACACCTGAATGAGAACGGGGAGCAAGGGAAGGCGAGAGAAAAGGGAAGAGAAGGAGTAAAGGGTAAAGGGTGAATGAGAAAAGGGGAAGGGGGGGTGCGTGGGGGGGTGGGTGAGGTCATTCCCGGTCTAGGGCGATTCGCGTGCGGACTTACGCAAAACATGGCTAACGCTATAAAATATTTACCCAAATGTACTGTTTTTTTTTTTGCCTTCAGTGTTTTTTCATATTGGGAATAATTTAGTATGTAACTCAGAAGAGACTATGTGAGTTTTACCAAAAGCGTGTTAAAAAAGAGCTGTAATTTTCTTTTCAAACTTCATATTCCTAAACCACTGGCGAAAAAAATAATGTAAATCAAATCTCTTTAGTGCAATATTGCAAGAACAGGCCTTTTGGGATTACGAATGCAAAAACACTTATATGTCTAAACCAAACAAAAAATTGAGTCCGAATAGAAAATTCTTCAATAATCCAACATTCCATTATCTCTCCACGAATTCCAAAGAAAGGAAATAAAATCAAAAGAAAAGAAAATAACACAAAAAGAAGGTAAACAAACACACAAAAAGAAAAATACACGACGAGGGAAGTTCAGCCTCAAAACGCAGACGACGAAGGGTTGACAACTATCACCGAGAGATTCATTACCATCAGAGCGATTTTCCTACAGAAGTTTAATGGGATTTCCGACTGTACAGACTCGTTTTTTTTTTTTCCTCGGAGGGTTGGGGAGGGTGAAGGAGGTCCTTAGGAGGGGGGAAGAGAGTGTTAAGCCTCCCCTGCAATCCGGGCTCTGTTCACGATGGATCATTAAAGCTTGAAGGAGTCCCGTTCCGTGCTTTCTATAGGGCGTCTTTCCGCTTTGTTTATGTGTTTGGGGGAACGAGTGAAAGAGGGAGAGGGAGAAGGAGAGAAAGAGGGAGAGGAAGAGGGAGAGGGAGAGAGAGGGAGAGAGAGGGGGAAGAAAGGAGAGAGAGGGAGACAGAGAGAGGGAGAGGGAGAGATAGGGAGGGAGAGGGAGAAGAAGATAGAGGGAGAGAGAAGGAAACAGAGAGAAGGAAACAGAGGGAAGGAAACAGAGAAAAGGAAACAGAGAGAGGGAGAGGGAGAGGGAGAGGGAGAGGGAGAGGGAGAGGGAGAGGGAGAGGGAGAGGGAGAGGGAGAGGGAGAGGGAGAGGGAGAGAGAGAAAGAGGGAGATAGAGAGAGAGAGAGAGAGAGAGAGAGAGAGAGAGAGAGAGAGAGAGAGAGAGAGAGAGAGAGAGAGAGAGAGAGATAGAGAGAGAGAGAGAGATAGAGAGATAGAGAGAAAGAGATAGATAGATAGAGAGAGAGAGAGAGAGAGAGAGAGAGAGAGAGAGAGAGAGAGAGAGAGAGAGAGAGAGAGAGAGAGAGAAAGAGAAGAAAAATAAAAAGACAAAGAAGGAAAGAAAAAAGACAGACAGACAGACAGACAGACAGACAGGCAGACAGATATATAGATATAGAGAGATGAGTTGATAAAAAGACAAACAGACAGACAGATACTCGTAGACAGATAGATAGTGAGAGAGAGGCGATACACTGAAACTGACCAAATACCAATTAAAATATTAATTAAAGAAAATTAAATATTAATTAATACAAATAAATATTGATTAAAAGGAAATATTAACATGGTATTGTTATATCACCTTTAATATTCGTATCAACTTGATTCCACGAAATAATGATTCATACAATAGGTGATTTAAAAAGTAAAAACAAAATAATAATAATAATAATAGTAAATAAAAGAACATTCGACCAATAGTTATACCATTCACAACAAAACCGTAATTGAATTGACATTTCTACAATTCTCTCTCTCTCTCTCTCTCTCTCTCTCTCTCTCTCTCTCTCTCTCTCTCTCTCTCTCTCTCTCTCACTCACTCACTCACTCACTCACTCACTCACTCACTCACTCTCTCTCTCTCTCTCTCTCTCTCTCTCTCTCTCTCTCTCTCTCTCTCTCTCTTTCTCTCTCTCTTCCTCCTTCCTTCTCTCTCTTCTTCTCTCTGAAAAACATCAAATTCAATTATAATAAGTAGATATCAATTCTCTTTGTTTTGTCCGAAAAAAAATATATATACAATAACAGATAAATCAAGTGGATAGAAAGTTAAAAAAATAAAAATAAAAAGACATAAGAAAAAGAAAAGCAGATGGACACAGAAAAAGGAACACAAAAGTATTGTAAAAGACCAACGAAAATAGGGTAACACTGATAACGATGATATAAGTAATGATAATGCAGACAATGATGATAATAATAATGGTAATAGTGACAATATTTATAATAGTAATAATAATAATGATAATTGTGACAATAATGATAATGATAATAAGTGCAATAATAATAATGATAATAGTGACAATAATAATAATGTTAATAGTGACAATACTAATAATGATAATAATTGTAGTAATAATAATGATAATACTGGCAATTCAAATAATAATAATGATGATAATAATAATGATAATAATAATAATAATAATAATGATAATAATAGTAATGATAATAATGATAATAATAATAATAATAATAATAATAATAATAATAATAATAATAATAATAATGATAATAATGATAATAATGATAATAATAATAATAATAATGATAATAATGATAATAATGATAATAATGATAATAATAATAATGATAATAATAATAATAATAATAATGATAATAATAAAAATAATGATAATAGTACTAATAATAGTGATAACATCAATAATAATAATAATGACAATAATGATAATGATCATAATAATGATGATGATAATGATAATAATACCATCAACAAGAACAACAACGCCAATGAAAATAAAGATACTAATAATAACAATGAAATTAATACCAATAATATTAATGATAACAATAACGAAAATGACACTCCGACTACTATTAAACCCACTACTAATGATGATGATAATAATGATGATAATGAGTAACAGTAAAAATGGACCATGGTCGGACGAGGTCAAAAATAGAATCCTCCTCCATAATTATTTTTACTCAGCTGTACACACGCATGAATAATCATACACCATGATAGCACTGCGTTGGTATCCGTGTTTGCATGTAAACTGTCTGTGTGTGTTTTTTTTTTATGTTCTTTTTCGGAGCGTCTTATATATCACTTGAGTACTTGGTGCGTACTGGGTAGCTTGTATACAGGGGAGGGACGTGGACTCTTACTGTGGGGATACCTATTGTATTTTCTATGGAATTGCGAAAAATATATTGATCCCGCGTGGCTGCGTGTTGGACAGTGCCTGTGTGTTTTTTTAAACCTCTCTTTCCTCTCTATGTATCTCTGTCTCCGTCTCTCTCCCTCTGTCTCTCTCTCTCTGCCTTTCTCTCTCTCTGTCTCTGTCTCTCTCTGTCTCTCTCTCTCTCTCTCTCTCTCTCTCTGTCTCTCTTTCGCTGCCTTCTGTCTCTGTTTCTCTGTCTGTCTCTGTCTCTGTCTCTGTCTCTGTCTCTGTCTCTGTATCTCTCTCTCTCTCTCTCTCTCTCTCTCTCTCTCTCTCTCTCTCTCTCTCTCTCTCTCTCTTTCTCTTTCTCTTTCTCTTTCTCTCTCTCTCTCTCTATCTCTCTCTCACTCTCTCTCTCTCTCTCTCTCTCTCTCTCTCTCTCTCTCTCTCTCTCTCTCTCTCTCTCTCTCTCTCTCTC
>NC_061852.1:26268593-26278593 GCF_019202785.1 Penaeus chinensis | reverse complement strand
ATTTTTTTATCTGAGTATGGATAATATGAATATGAATAATTTAAGATCATTTTTAAGGTCAGTGTCAAGTTCTTTGATGATATTATATTAGCTTTATATAAAATAGATATTAACCAGTATATGTCCTATGTTAACGAAATTCAAGTGCAGATTTCAGGTATTTGATTCTTACATACAACGGGTACACTATAGAGAAAATGTCTTTCTGTTTTGAAACACATGTGATTACAATGACTTTATAAAAAGACTTAAAAAAACAAAACAAAAAAAAAGATAACAGGCCCTATGAAGCATGGCAATTAGAAACACTTATAAACAACTGAGCACACAGCAGTCTTAGATTACCGCATTTTGTAACCAATTTTAGCTGAAGTAATTCTAACGTCAGGTCTTGGCAGGTGCCCCTGAGCGAGCGTGACCGCACAGAGTTCCAACGGGAGGCTGGCCAACAGTGTGACAACGGAGGCGGCGTCGGCGGCGGAGGAGGCGGTGGAGGAGGCGGTGGAGGCGGTGGAGGAGGAGGAGGGGGAGGAGGCGGCGGCGGAGGAGGAGGAGGAGGGGGCGGCGGAGGGGGCGGAGGAGTTGGCTATGGCATCGGGAAGGACAACTGTAGCGAGTCCCACGAGGCGGACAAATCCCTCATGGGTGTGTCCATCATCACAGGCGCTGCCCCCCACGATCTAACTCCTACTACCACCACTACCCTGTCTACCACTCCTTTCAGTACCAACACATCTATCACAACCACAACTATTGCCACCACAAATTCCACCATCACAGCCACTAGTCCCCCTGGTGCTGTGTGGACAGACGCCCCCTCGTCACCTCTGGATTCACAGCTGGCCTTCAGTACAGGTCTCACGGCAACTGCTCTTCTATACTGATTTTTGGTTTCGCTGTGTTTGGAATTGCCTTGTTCCTCTGTTGTTTCGTGTGTGCGTGAACTTTAGTCATATTTATTTATTTTTAACTCGTTTTTTTTATTTTCTTTTTTATTTTGTATCCGTTTATCTTTTGTTTCCTTTTGAAAATTTCGACAAGGGAATAACCACCTGATTTTCCTTTCGTTTGCATTACTTGTCTTTACAAATTATCGATTTGTTTTTTGTTTTTTCGTTTTAACTTCTCTATAATTTTCGAGAATTAGGAATTCTTTGTCGCAGTACCTCAAACTTTAACGACACTAACAAATACATTCTTATTACATACACATAAAAAAAAAAAAAAAATACGACACACCCTAAAAGAGACCTCAATTGGCATATTCACAACAAGATCACAATCCCCGTTGCTCAGAAAGTCTTATTTTTTCACTCTTATTGAGTTTTCCACATGAAAAGGCTACAAAAATCTTTATTTCCTGAAGGCTAGCGAGGTGGTGTGGCTACTGGTGATATTTCTGGTTTGTGAGTTTAGCTTAAAGTTTCTAAACTAGCTTTAGAGCATGATTAATTAAGAAAAAAAAAAAAAGGTAATGACTAAAAATCATCCTTTTTAGAGTAGAACTAGATTTATAAAAGAAAGAAATAAGCATTAACTAAACTGCAATATAAACTTGCACTTCCGGTTGCCGTCTGCACCTTCTGCGCCTATTTCTCTTCTCCTTCATGTTGTCAGTCCGAGGCAGGTCCTGCGCGTACTCCGAGGACTGGCGGAGCGACAACTGCTTTGGGCAAGAGTGGGGGTCTAAACGACATACACACACACACACACACACACACACACACACACACACACACACACACACACACACACACACACACACACACACACACACACACACACACACACTCACTCACTCACACACACATACACAATATAAGGATCATATGTCTAACGCACAAAATAAACAATTCTAGAAGAGAACTTTTTCAAAAGGACCAAAGAAATACATTCCTAATTAAGCATTAGTTTCATATTCATATTTTTTTTTTCTTTGTTTTCTTAAAAAAATAATAAAAAAAAAGAAAATGCAATTTACACAACAGTAGGCTCAGTGTCTGTAAATGTGATATAAATATATGTATTCACACAGTTATATTTTTTTGTCTAGAGCATTTTCTTCAATAAGGAAAATGCAAATGATAACTTTTGGCGCTACTTAATTACTGTCTCAATTAGTATGTGTTATCGAAAACAAGTTCCTTATCACTTTATATCCATTGATAAAAGTGATAATTTTCCTTTGCTCATTCAAGTGCCATATTTATTTTCATATGTTTTTTTTTCTTTTTTTTAAGAAGTGTATATTGTGTGCATTATATTATCTTTAAGTTGGCCCATTATTTTTTCTTCTTATTTCCATTATTATTTATATATACATATAACCTGTGCATGTCCTTGAATGTTGGAACTTAGAAAATGCTCTTTTATGTGTTGGCGGTCTTTGCTCTTACTTTTCAGCCAAAGAAGAGAAAGAGAGTAAGTGAAAGAGAGTGAGAAAGAGAGAGTAAGTGAAAGAGAGCGAGAAGGAGAGAGTTAGTGAAAGAGAGTGAGAAAGAGAGAGTAAGTGAAAGAGAGCGAGAAGGAGAGAGTTAGTGAAAGAGAGTGAGAAAGAGAGAGTAAGTGAAAGAGAGCGAGAAGGAGAGAGTAAGTGAAAGAGAGTGAGAAAGATAGAGTAAGTGAAAGAGAGCGATAAGGAGAGAGTAAGTGAAAGAAAGCGAGAAGGAGAGAGTAAGTGAAAATGAATAAATAGGTAGATAAATGATAGTGATATATGTGTCCACAAAACAAGTGAAATTCAAAGCACAAATTTTAAGAAGAGAGAGAGAGAGAGAGAGAGAGAGAGAGAGAGAGAGAGAGAGAGAGAGAGAGAGAGAGAGAGAGAGAGAGAGAGAGAGAGAGAGAGAGAGAGAAAGAAAGAAAGAGAAAGAGAGAGACAGAAAGAACGAAAAAAGAAAGGACGAAGGAAAGAGAGACCGAAAGACCAGGGAAGAGAGAGAGAGAGAGAGAGAGAGAGAGAGAGAGAGAGAGAGAGAGAGAGAGAGAGAGAGAGAGAGAGAGAGAGAGAGAGAGAGAGAGAGAGAGAGAGAGAGAGAGAAAGAAAGAGAGAGAGAGAGAGAGAGAGAGTGTGAGAGAGAAAGAAAGAGAGAGAGAAAGAAAGATTAAGAGAGGGAGAGAGAGAAAGAAAGAACGAAAAAAAGAAAGGAAGAAGGAAAGAGAGACCGAAAGACCAGGAAAGAAAGAGAGCAAGAGAAGATAAACAGAAAAAGAACTGAAAAGAAAGAGAATTAGAAAAGAAAAGAACAAATATACAAAGAAAACCATCACACAGCTTAAAGTACGAGCAACGAAGACTGTTAGGGTAGATATTGCATGCACAAAATACTGTATGTTGTTGGTGAAGAATTTTCAGCATGTCTTTTACTAGGGGACGAATTTCTCCCCTGATGGCTATACTACAAATGTATAGATCTATTTTTTTCTCCTTTATGGATAGTGGACAATCTTGTACATTTTTTTAACAATGATTTTTAATGATATGCCTCGTAGGATTTTTTTTTTCTATACATATATTTTTTCGATGTATTTAGCTCTTTATAATCTGTGAGTTGATAAGGTAATTCGCCACTGGAATTTTGAGATTTTATAGTTCATTTTATTAAATGTAAAATATTGTGAGTTGATTTTTTATTATCATTGGATTTTTTGGGAATGCCAAACGAAATTATAATATTGTCATATCTTTTGAAGAAAATATTTTGTTCCTGTGTGGGTTTTCAACACGTGCTATCACTCGTTGTGTGAGTTTATTATTTCTTGCATGACAGAACATATGATGAATATAATTTCTGGTTTATTTCCGAGCCGTAGGATTGCTCCCCCCCCCAACCCCACCCCCCCTCCCCCAAGTTATTTCTCCCTCGTGTTATTTTCCTTCTCATATCATTTCCTTCTCATGTCATCTCCTCATGTCATTTCCTTTTCATGTCATTTTGTCTTGCCTGAGGCCAAGGTTCGACTGCGACCAGGTGTGTGGTGGAGGCGTTGGTTTTTTTCCGTTTCTTTCTGTGGTGACCTATTTGTTCTTGCTGGCACTTGCACTGCTTCAGATAGACTTGGTATCTATGCTGCGTCTGGCATTCGGGGAAGGTGCGCGTCCTGTAGAGGGAAGTAAGGGAGTGATATGCACAAGCATACACACACACACCTACAAACACACACACACACACACACACACACACACACACACACACACACACACACACACACACACACACACACACACACACACACACACACACACACACACACATACACACACACACACACACACACGCACACACACACACATACACACACACACACACACACACACACACACACACACACACACACACACACACACACACACACACACACACACACACACACACACACACACTCACACACACACACACACATACACACACACACAAACAAACAAACACACACACATATATATGTAGATACACATATACTTATATATTTATATATACACATATATTTATATATAAGTATATGTATGTATATATATATTTATATATATATTCATATATACACACATGTACTTATATATATATATATATATATATATATATATATATATATATATATATACATACATATATATATATAAATATTCATATATATACATACATATACATCACACACACACACACACACACACACACACACACACACACACACACACACACACACACACACACACACACACACACACACACACACACACACACATATATATATATGTATGTATGTATGTATATATATATATATATATATATATATATATTTATATATATATGTATATATATATATATATATATATATATATATATATGTAAACATATAAACATATAAATATATGTATGCATACTCGCATATTATATATATATATATATATATATATACACACATACATACATACACACACACACACACACACACACACACACACACACACACACACACACACACACACACACACACATATATATATATATTTATTTATATATATATAAACATATATATTTATTTTATCTATCTATCTATCTATCTATCTATCTATCTATATATATCTATCTCTCTATATATCTATCTATCTATCTATCTATCTATCTATCTATCTATCTCTCTATGTATCTATATATGTGTGTATGTCTATATATGTATATATATATATATATATATATATATATACATATACATATATATATATATATATATATATATATATATATATATATATATATATATATATATATATATACAGACACACTGAAATCCGTTCAAACAGATAAAAACATAATCTGCAAAATATACAATAATGTACAGACTTTCAACATATCTTGTACTTCATTATATTGTGCGTCCTTTCTTAGATACACACATAAGTATATTCACATATCATGTATATATGGCAATATAAGCTAGATTGTAGCTGACCTGCTTTTGCATAATGTAAAGCTTAAAATGCTTGAATTGCAAGGCAGTATCATATAATTAAAACAAAGACTCAATCAAGAATGAAAATGATTAACCTTACAAAATTTATATTGTTCTAGGATAAGTTGTTGTGAAATTTGCTTTAGTACTAAAATGACACCACGGCATAACCTCATGTACATTAATTGCCTTGTACTTTCAAGCACCTTTTCCTCACATAAATCTTATCAACTCCTTTAATTTGTACTTTGCTCGGTCCTCCTTTGGGTGGGCTTACGAAACTCACTGTGTAGAAGTAACCTTATCTGGTCAGTTTGAGATTCGTATCGTTGAACAGTATTTTTCAGTCACACATAGTAAACCTACGAACATGTATATAGAGTTTACGTGTACTTAGACAAATATCCGTAAATGTTATAAGCTGTATGTCATGAATTACTCATCAGCACTTGAAATATCAACACATCAGTCAGTTAGAGAATTAGACAACGGGGACTCTGCCTCCCCTGAGCATGTCCCTTACTGTGCCCCTCACCCCCCAGGAGTGTTGTCCGGGATGCGTCGGTCTCGGACCAGCCCCCACCAGACCACGGCGTTCGTGACGAAGGGCCCGAGCGAGCCCCGGCCCGCCACGAGGGACGCCCTGGCCGCAGTGGACGCGCCCTTCGTGCCAGAGGGCCGGTGCAACCACGGGAGCATGGAAGAACTCTCTAGCCAAGCGCTGGTCCAGGGCGAGTTCCAGCCGTTCAGAAAATCCAGTTCATATAGTGTGTGCCTAGAGAAAGGTGTGGAGCGATCTCTGGTGGGCGGGGCAGCGCCACACCCAGAGACTCACCCTGAAAGTGTGGGGCAAAGTCGAGGTCCTCACGGCGCGTCCCATCCCTGGAGAGGAGACGCGTCGAGAGTCGAACCGCGCATGATTCATACACCAAATCTGAATCTTCAGGTCAGGACTGAGAGTGATGTAGACACCCAAGTGGAAACACTGCACCTAGATAATATGTGATACTTAACACTTAATGTTGAACTTTGATAAATGGCTTCTGCTAGTATTAGGCATCCATGGTTATAGGCTACGAAATGCTTTAGATTATCATTATTTTTTTCGGGGGTCATTTGCATTTGTGGCCGTGAGGATGGTCTGTGAATTCGTATATAATCAAAATGTTTTTTTTTTCTAATGAATATTGATCAACATAGGGAATTTTATTTTTCAACAATGGGCTACATTTTGAAGTATCTGCGAGCAAGGTCGGGTACCGGTTCTTTGAATGGTAACTTTTGGTTTCATTTTTTTTTGTGGAGAACTCAAGCAATTTCATCATGTGCTTTGAAAATGTACTTGTTTATCTCAATTACGTTGGTCAGGTATCATTTTAGCCTTCTTCCATGTATTTTTTTTTAATGACTTCCTTAAGAAATATGTGCCCATCGCGGTTATAATTTGGAGATATATCGATTTAATATATGTACAAAAGCAATCTCTTGAGAAGCTATTGTATAGTAAGTCGCTTGTTTACCGAAGAAGATCGAGCAAAGAAAATGTGATATTCAAGCCTGAAATTCACAAAGTCGTTATTATTTTCAACATTTCGCTCATTTCATATCATTTGTGACACTCCTCAAAATCTTGTATAAGCTAGCGCATTCAAAGTAATAACGTGTCAAATTGGGAGAAAATACAGAAACAGTTCGTACATTTAAAAAAAAAAGGGGGCGAAACAATATTGGATATCGTTGGTAAAATTAGTGTCTGTTCTTACTGTTCTTACTGGATTGTGTCTGTATTTTCTTCAGCCTGAATTTTCGCCATCAATTTTAGATAAAATTCGAGTGAAGAATGAAAGAGTTCCTACCTGTGGATGAATGTCTTGTATCCCAGTTCAAATTTCGCCGATACTCTTGTTTCTATTTTCTCTATCGAAAGGAAACGGACATTAGAAAGATTGGGACATCCTGTCAAAAAATGTCGATGGCTTTGTTTTGCATCCTTTTGCTATAAAAGAAGAGAGAGAATGTGTTTAGAGCAAAGTTTCTTGAAAAGGAAAGAGGGGTCTAAAGAATTCAGATGGTGAACTGAAGTGCATATATCTCCTTTGCCATAATTGGTCTAAAAGATACACGGGAAATCAAAGTTAATACAGTTTCACAAAAAAAAAAAAAAAATTGAAAAATGATTACCAGAACCATAAGCCATAGCAATATATATATATATATATATATATATATATATATATATATATATATATGTATGTATGTATGTATGTATGTATGTATGTATGTATGTATGTATACACACAACATGCATTTTTTCCGCAGAGTACATGCAAATTTGTAAAAAAATCTTCCATGTGCGACTGATGGCTTCGCCGACGTTGTTCTTAACCAGTTGTGTGATATTTCCCGGTAGCGCTCAAAGTTGCTATAGATATGAAAAGAGAGAAAATGAGGTGGGGGAAGAAAGAGAGAGAGAGAGAGAGAGAGAGAGAGAGAGAGAGAGAGAGAGAGAGAGAGAGAGAGAGAGAGAGAGAGAGAGAGAGAGAGAGAGAGTAGAGAAATGTATTTATTATTTCTACAAATGATGTATCCGCCCAAGCATTGTGCGTGTTCTTTACAATCGATGTCGTCATTGTGTCACACTGGGAAAGAAATGTTACAAAAAAATGGAGAAAAAAAATAATAGAGTCAAAGAGAGATAGTGAGATGAAGGAAAAAAGCCTTATGGTGACCTGATATAGCGTGTGGAGCCTGGCTGATCCTGAACAAACAAGGCAAGACAATGCTATGTACAGCTTCTTTTTTGTTATTACCTGTGTGTTGGAATCATTGTTTTCGAATGCTGCAGGCAAAGTTGTCAAGTACAATTTGATTCAGTGTATCTATTTTAACCTAAATGATTTCATTGATATTCATATCATCGCTTGTGTGTGCGTGTGTGTGTGTTTATATATATATATATATATATATATATATATATATATAGATAGATAGATAGATAGATAGATAGATAGATAGATAGATAAATATATATATATATATATATATAAATATATATATATATATATATATATTCATATATATATATTCATATATATATATATATATATATATATATACATATATGTATACATATGTATGTATATATATATTCATATATATATACATATATATATATATATATATATATATATATATATATATATATGTGTGTGTGTGTGTGTGTGTGTGTGCGTGTGTGTGTGTGTTTATATATATATATATATATATATATATATAGATAGATAGATAAATATATATATATATATATATATATATAAATATATATATATATATTCATATATATATATTCATATATATATATATATATACATATATGTATATAAATGTATGTATATATATATTCATATATATATACATATATATATATATATATATATATATATATATATATATATATATATGTGTGTGTGTGTGTGTGTGTGTGTGTGTGTGTGTGTGTGTGTATACATATATATATATATACATATATATATACATATATATATACATATATATACACACACACACACACACACACACACACACACACACACATATATATATATATATATATATATATATATATATATATATATATATGTATGTGTGTGTGTGTGTGAGAGAGAGTGTGTGTGTGTGTGTGTGTGTGTGTGTGTGTGTGTGTGTGTGTGTGTGTGTGTGTGTGTGTGTGTGTGTATACATACACACATATACCTACATGTATATACATTTGTATGTTGCTTCATTTACAAAAATGTTATTTGATTTATCCCACAAATATTGATTTAGTTGTTTTAGATGCAAAGTTGTCAACACTAACATGATGTTTGTTTTCGTTTGTGTTATGAGGCCCAACTTTATACCAGAGTATGGTATATGGTAGAACAAACTCTTGTAACAAGGACAAGGTAAGGTTAAGGTTGAATTTTGGATACAAAATATTTACTGTCAAATGTATCAAGCAAGCAAAGGATATAATGTTTCTGGGTAGTGAAGAGAATTGTTGATTTTATCGTCTGTAATTTGAATAATTGATATGAAATTTATTGATTTATAGACACTCGGATATGTTTTTTTTTCTTTTTTCTTTTTTTCTTTTTTTTAGATATAAATGCGGTATCATTTACGGCAGTGAATAGGATTCTTTAGGAATACAGAAATGAACGTTGATATTTTCATATCATTTTACATCAGAGTTTGTATACACTCAGGGTGAAGCTTCGAAACTTTACCTTTTTTTTCCATTAAACTTCCATCGATTCACTGAATAAAGATACTTGAGTCTTCTATTCCATTTTTGTACGTCAAGCACAAATGATTGAAAAAATATGAATGGTATAACCAGCCACTACAATATGTACACCCTTGATACAAGCCTTAACATCATAGATCTAAATGTTTTTGGAAGATATTGTGGAGTTATGTATAGTTATAGAATATTTTACATGAAACACCACAATTCCTTGACTGATAATAACCACTAGCAGAAACACGAATCATCACTATGTTATTA
>NC_061852.1:26253593-26261093 GCF_019202785.1 Penaeus chinensis | reverse complement strand
CGGATCTCTATAGAAAATCTACGTACTTCTCCGCCCTGCAAAATGACGCTTGTTCTCCTGTTTGTCTGTGCATTTTTTAAATAAGAGTGAACCTATGTTTTTATATCCTTCGACTTACCTTTCCCATTGGCCCGTGATCTACATCTACATCTACGCTACTTCTACTGTACGTAACACTACTTATCTTAGGTGCTATACTTACCTTGTTTTATTCTTGCCTTTTTGTCTTCGATTAATTCACCTTCGCTTTATTTCTCACTCGTTTATCTGTTCGAGTTTAGAAGACACATATTCTATACTATAAGTAAATATATTACAGATATTTGTAGAACGTTTCCTTAATTTTCGTGTTATACATTTATATCAATCATGACAACAGAAATGTTACAGTCATCCAACAAACCAAATTCTAACAGGCCATATTGCTCCAAACAGGAATAGTAACAGAGATTCCTAAGAAAGAGACCATAGGACAAATCTGTAACGTCTGAGAGTCCGTCTGAGAGTACGTCCGAGAGTACGTCTGAGAGTCCGTCTGAGAGTACGTCTGAGAGTACGTCCGAGAGTACGTCTGAGAGTACGTCCGAGAGTACGTCTGAGAGTCCGTCTGAGAGTACGTCTGAGAGTACGTCCGAGAGTACGTCTGAGAGTACGTCTGAGAGTACGTCCGAGAGTACGTCTGAGAGTACGTCTGAGAGTACGTCCGAGAGTACGTCTGCGAGTACGTCTGAGAGTACGTCCGAGAGTCCGTCTGAGAGTCCGTCTGAGAGTACGTCCGAGAGTATGTCTGAGAGTACGTCCGAGAGTACGTCCGAGAGTACGTCTGAGAGTACGTCCGAGAGTACGTCCGAGAGTACGTCTGAGAGTACGTCAAAGAGTACGTCCGAGAGTCCGTCTGAGAGTACACCTGAGAGTACGTCTGAGATTACGTCTGAGAGTACATCTTAGAGTACGTCTGAGAGTACGTCCGAGAGTACGTCTGAGAGTACATCTGAGAGTACGTCCGAGAGTACATCTGAGAGTACGTCTGAGATTACGTCTGAGAGTACATCTGAGAGTTCGTCTGAGAGTACATCTGAGAGTACGTCTGAGAGTACATCTGAGAGTACGTCTGAGATTACGTCTGAGAGTACATGAGAGAGTTCGTCTGAGAGTACGTCTGAGATTACGTCTGAGAGTACATCTGAGAGTACGTCTGAGAGTACGTCTGAGAGTACATCTGAGAGTTCGTCTGAGAGTACATCTGAGAGTACGTCTGAGAGTACATCTGAGAGTACGTCTGAGATTACGTCTGAGAGTACATCTGAGAGTACGTCTGAGATTACGTCTGAGAGTACATCTGAGAGTTCGTCTGAGAGTACGTCTGAGATTACGTCTGAGAGTACATCTGAGAGTACGTCCGAGAGTACGTCTGAGAGTACATCTGAGAGTACGTCTGAGAGTACATCTGAGAGTTCGTCTGAGAGTACATCTGAGAGTACGTCTGAGATTACGTCTGAGAGTACATCTGAGAGTTCGTCTGAGAGTACATCTGAGAGTCCGTCTGAGAGTACATCTGAGAGTCCGTCTGAGAGTACATCTGAGAGTTCGTCTGAGAGTACATCTGAGAGTACATCTGAGAGTCCGTCTGAGAGTACATCTGAGAGTCCGTCTGAGAGTACATCTGAGAGTTCGTCTGAGAGTACATCTAAGAGTACATCTGAGAGTCCGTCTGAGAGTACATCTGAGAGTCCGTCTGAGAGTACATGTTCTCGGAAAGCGAGAGGGAAAAATTAGCGAGGGATTCGATGGAGGTCAACGCAAGGCTCGCACGGCCCGGGGAGGAGCGTAACGACGTTAGGGAAACGACAGGGAAATACGCGTGTGTCATTCTGTCGCGGTGGCGTCGGCCTGGCTGAAGGGAGAGATAATGGATGCCCTAAAGAGTCTCATTCAAATTCAAATGACTTGACTTCATTAGAGGCAACGGTTATTCCTTTTACGCAAATGCGATACATGTAAAGTATGTCCATAAGGGAATTGTAAATGAATATGAATGGATTAAGAAATACGCACACACAAACACACACACACACACACACACACACACACACACACACACACACACACACATATATATATATATATATATATATATATATATATTACTAATATAATCATTGAGACCAGCTACGGATATGTGTTTTTCATCTCATTTTCGTTCTGTACGGTATATACAATGAAAAGCCTCATGCCTGTTTATTGTTTGGGAGAGATCATTCTCTACGGTATTTAGATCTTTACTAAATTAGCTTAAAAAAAGTGACCCTTTGCTAGCGTTCCCTCGTTCATTAAAAGAGGTGTCACGACAGACATGTGACCCTAAACAGTTAGGGACTTCCAGTTTCCGGTTTTATTTGTTATCATACATGCAAATACATGCACTGACACCACTCACTAAACTTGGCTCTTCTACCGTGCAAATTGAATTAAAACCACCTACTGAAGCACAATGAGTGGAGGAAAGGAGCTGAGTCGGGCGGTTTATCTCCAAGAAACGTCTCTAACCAACGGGAAATAGCCGAGAAAAATGGGTATTTCCAATTGTAGAAGTGAAAAGAAAACTTGATGATTTGGAATACAATGAACCCAATCGAAGAGGAAGGTGTATAAAAAAAAGTTCTCCAGACAGAATAGAATGCTTGTAAATACCGTTATGCAAAGACGATCAGTGGATACAGGCCAGATGAGGTACCAAGACTACTTGTAACCATGAGGAAGGAGCGACTGGCCTGGACAAAGGCACACAGGGATTGGACATCAGAGGATTGTAAAGAAGTAAATCTCACTTAAATCTTCCTTTTGACTACGTTTCTATGTGATCCAAACATGATTTAGTACATACATGGGAAAAAATATAGCTACAAATTATGATATCTAATTCAATGTTCAAGTTTGGTTCAAAAGCGAGATTAGAAATAGGCCATGTTAGAGATGAAGTTCCAGTCATCTCGTAACTTGTATTGTTATCTTTATTTGCAGGTTTGCTTCTCCGATAAGTCTGAAACAGAAATACTGATGAACAGACGAAAATATGTTAGAAGGAAAAAACTTAGATAAAGACCTTTCCGAAGTGATGATGCGGCCTGTGATCTCTGTAAATCAAGTTGGACAGTGTGACATTATTAATCGACGTCTTCTGCCCCAAAGTCGTGAGTGGTTCCCAGATAATGACGGCAGTTTTATGCATGAGCCCCCTGCCACAAAGCCATATGCATCAGAATACAAAAATATGTATGTAAGATGTGAAGATTTTTTCAGTATAAGAATTCAGGTAAAATAACTTGTTGGAATCAAATCATCATCCTTATTTGATTAGTAAAGCATAAATAAAAAAAAATCGCCATATTCAATTCTTATGCAAGTAGCACAATACACGTCGTTTTACTTCAGCAAAGGCCTGGTTATAGAATGTTTGCAATTTCACAAGATGGTAATACCACAGGATGTTCGTCCATGTAGCTTTTCGTTAAATCAGTCGTGGATTGGCTTATGCTATGGAAGTTTCAATTCATAGAATTTATTCCACTGGGGTTTATTTTCGCGAGCTGTACCTCTTGTAGTCATAAAATATCTAATACTTAAGTAAAAAAAGAAGCGTTGTTAGTTAAACTGGTCATGTTTAACAGTAACTGTATTACTGAAAGTCAACCCAACTAGCATGGCAGCTAGAGAGAGACCGAGGGGTCTGCACTGGCCTTCCTATCGGGCGTTCGCGTCCCGAGCTGGACCTCGGTTGCTGTTGGGAGGAGCATGTGATCAGGCAAGGGCGACTGACAGCGTCAAAGTCCCCCAAGGGCGCCATCGCTTCATCACTGACAGAGGAGCCCCAGGCGCAAGAGCGGATCATGAAAACCGAATCAGCTTCCCTCCCCCCTTCCCCCTTCCCTCTTCCCTTGTTCTCGCAACCCCTAACCCTCTCCCTTCTCCCCTTAACACCTACGCCCTCCCTCGCCCCTTCCCCTTTCTCTTCCCCTCCAACTTCTTTGCCCTCCCCCTCCCCCTCCCCCCTCTTAGAGTCCATTATGGAGCTGAGCGCAGGGAATCGGATAGCGTTTCGACTGCATTCTAATTCCGCTCTTGTGACCCAGCGCCGGACAGCTGTTTGTCACGTGTCGCGCGCGCATTTCATTATTGGCTGAGTCCCTGCTTACAGGACACCGTTGGAAGTAGTCCGGGGATGCTGTTTGTTTCTTGGCAAGGAGGCACTCGTCCCCGGATGCGCTTATTTGCAATTGCTAAAAGAATCTTAGGCAAACAGGCTGAATGAAAATGGTGCGCCTTTCTCATTCGCCCTCCCCCTCCCTCTCCCCCTCCCCCTCCAAACGCCTCTACGTCTCACCCCCCCCCCCTCCCCGCCCCTCGGAACACAACCCCCCTCTCCCTACCTCCCCCTCCCTACCACCACGACAAACACATGCATCTCCATTACAATTCCAGCCTCGCCATAACTTATCAGGCCTACCCACACTAAAAAGAAAAGAAAAAAAAAAAAAAGAAAAAAAAAAAGAACGTATTATTTTCACGAGGAACTTTTGCGCGAGTCCAAATGGCCTTTTCGTGTTGTCGATCTCCCCCTCCTCCCCCTAACCCCCCACTCTCCACCCCCCTTACCACCCCCTCCCCCCTACCCCCCTCTCCCACACCTCCTTATCGCCCCCCTTACCCCCTCCCCTCCCCCCCCTCCCCCACCCCCCTTTCTGATTATGGGATCTCGGTCAGTTCAGTCCAGTCCTTGTATTTTGAGGCTTAATGGCTTTCCAAACTTCTCGCCTCCACACGCCTTCTCCCTCACCCCCCCCCCCCCCCACTACACCGTAAATAAAAATTTCCGTGGACCTTCGTGGGGGGCTATTTATTCGTTTATTGCTTCAATAATCTATTACTATCAGTATCGACATTTTTATTATTGTCAATCTTATTTTTTTCTACTAGTATAATTATTATAATTATTATTATTATTATTATTAATATTATTATTACTGTTATTATTGTCATCATCATTATTATTAAAATCATTATTATTATCCCTATTACTATTAGTAGTAGTAGTAGTAGTATCGTTATTAGTTAAAATAATAATGATAATAATAATAATACTGATAATTATTATTATTATTATTTTTATTATCATTATTATTATTATTATCATTATTACTATTATCATTATTTTTATTATCATTATCATCATTATTATTATTATTATCATTATGATAATAATAATAATTATAATAAATGATAATAATGATAATAATAATAATAATAATAATAATAATAATAATAATAATAATAAAAATGTTAATAATAATAATAATAATAATGATAATAATAATAATAATAATAACAAGAACAATAATAGTAAAACATAATGATAATAATAGTAATGATAACAAAATAACAAAAAATGATAATAATAACACAAAATAATACTAATAATAATGTTGATAATAGTAATAACAAAAATGAAAATAATAATAGTAATAATTATGATAATGATAATGACAATGAATATAATAATAATGGTAGTAATAATGATCGTAATGATAATAACAATAATAATAATAGTAATGATAATATTAGTAATAATAATAATAATAATAACAGTAATAAAAATAACAATTTTAATAATACAAACAATAATGATAATAATCATTATAATGATAAATGTAATGATAATGATAAAGTAAATAAATAAATAAAGTGACAATAACTATAATAACACTAATGATGATGATGATAATGATAATGACAATAATAATAATGAGAATGATAATAGTGATAATGAGGTTAATAGCAATAATAATAATAATAATAATAATAATAATAATAATAATAATAATAATAATATTAGCAATAGTAATGATAATAATAATAATGAAAATATAAACAACACTAATAACAACAATAATAGCAACAACAACACAACAGCAGCAACAACAACAACAACAATAACAACAATAATAATAATAATAATAATAATAATAATAATAATGATAATTATAATAACATTATCATTATTATTATTATTATTATTATTATTATTATTATTATTACTATTTTCGTAATTGTTGTTATTATTATTATTATCAGCATCATTATTATTATTATTAATATAATCATTATTATTACTATTATTATTATTATTATTATCATTGTTATCATAATTATTATTATTATTATTATTATTATCGTTATTAATATTGTTATCATTATCATCTTTATTATCATTACTATTCATGTTATTGTTTTAATTTTGCTACTACTAATGCTAATATTATCATTATTATTATTATTATTATTATTATTACTATTATGATTATCATTGTCATGTTTATTATCATTATCATTATCATTATCATTATTATTATTATTATTGTTATTATCATCATTGTTATCATAATAATTATTATTATTATTATCATCGTTCTTAATATTATTATCATTATCATCTTTATTATCATTACTATTTATGTTATTGTTTTAATTTTGCTACTACTATTACTACTATCATTATTATTATTATTATTATTATTATTATTATTATTATTATTATGATTATCATTGTCATTATTATTATCATTATCATTATCATTATCATTATTATTATTATTATTATTATTATTATTATTATCATTATTATTGTTATTATCATCATTATCATTTTTATCATTACCATGATTTCCATTATTATCATCATTATTCTATCATTGTTAATATTATTGTTATCATATCATTATTACTATAATCGTCATCATTATTTTTATCATCATCATCATCCTTTTTATTAATATCAAAATCATTGTAATCATTAATATTATAATTCCTTAATCAAAGAATATTTGTAACTGGTAATGTTTAATAAAGAATTTCGCTAGTTCCTGTCTCTCTCTTTCTACCTAACCATCGTCTCTCTCATCCTTTCTCTTTACTTTCCCTCCTCTCTGTCTTTCTTATTCCCCTCTTTTTTCCACTCTCACACTCTTTATTTCTCCTTCTCTTCCCCTATATCTCTCTTTCAAGCTCTTTCTCTCCTTCTCTCTCTCTTTCTTACCTCCTCCGTCTTGGCCCTTCCTCTTTTCTTTCTCTTTCTCTATTTATCGCCCTCTTGCTTTCTTTATATTTGTTTTCTAGTCTCCTCACCCTTTCCTTCTTTCTCTATCTCTTTCTCCGTTATCTCTTCCTCTCTTCCTCTCTTATTTTCTCTGTCCCATTCCACCGCGTCGTTGAATGAACCACGAACTTGTTAATATATCTTGAGTTGGATCAGCGACTGTTACTCTCACCACAATACATCTTCGTCTGTTGGAAAAGTTTCATTTATCTCTTTCACGGGAGAAGGGACGGAGATGGTTGGAGGGGGGGGGTGAGGTGGAAGGAGGTAGGGGGGGCGGTGAGGGGGAGAGGAGGTTGGCGTGGACGGTAGAGGGAGAGGGAGGTAGGGGGTGAGGGTGCGAGGAGGGG
>NC_061852.1:26236093-26241093 GCF_019202785.1 Penaeus chinensis | reverse complement strand
TCATGAGTTCTATATTCACAGTTATTATTAATATTGTTTAATTATTATTATTTATATAGAAATCTTGTTACATTCATCCGTTGCGTTCGCGAAACCATGTAACAGCAAATTTGACCTTTCTTGTCCAAGTACTCATTGCTTGTTTCAGAAGTGAAGTTTGTTCACAGTGCTACTTGTGTTTCCAAATTCTTTCCGAATATTCCGGCGAGAACGAACTTTTAATGAGATTGTTACGACCTGAAAACTAGCATTAAATTCAGTGAAAGACAATTACAGTGCTCCAGCTGCAGAATTTCGCCAGAAGTTCGTCACTTCCAAGCCACCCTTCGCTTCACGGTAAAGTAAACATAATTTGCACCTTTAAATGTAGAGAAGGTTGTAATAATGAAGCAGTCGAGTCATGAAATGTGGTGACTGGGAAGGAGCTAGGTTTATACGACTGGGATAGACCCGCTTCCTGGCTCGGGAGAAACGGCGATCGGGAGCGAGTCCTGGGGTTTCGTCCTCGAGTGAGGGAGGCTTGAGGTCCAGACACCGATGTTCGTGGCAGCCTGTGCGTTTAGGGTGGGGTTCGTTCGTTCGTTTATTCGTTCGCGCGGCGCTGGTTCGAAACTTGGCTCCGGCTCTTTCCATTTTCCGTATTCTTTACCACCGAATATGCTCTTCTTGGTTCGAGTTTCCCGTATTTTCACTTTGAAATTTTGGAAAGGTTGATATATAAATAAGTCCATCCCCCCCACCGAAAAAAAGTTCCCCTCAGGATCTCCTAAGACGCTGGTTCTCGAGCCTTTGGCGACAGGGGCGTAATTTTCTCTCTTTTTTTTTTTTAGGGAGAGGGGGGGTGAGGGGACGAACAAAGCTAGCACAATCAGCTGGGGTGTTGGGGGTCGCACTGTTAGCCCCGATCTTTTTCTGCTTTGCGTTTGTCTGTAACGAATTTTAACTAATCCTTAGTAAAAGTCTTGAGGCTGTGGCCTTTGGGTGGGTGGATGGGGGGGGGGGGGAGGCAGGCCAGACGCTGCAGGGGGTACCCACCCTTGCTCTGACGGGTGCGTTGGTTGGGTCAGATCTAAAGTCTTCCCGCACCGTCTACTTCTACAAACTGCAAATAAATTACAACTTTCTGCCGTTCACCTAGCATGAAATTTGCATTTTATTGTGTTTTTGTAACAACTTGCAAAACGACTGTATTACTGATATGCTTAGATTATTAAAATAAATTTAACAAGTACTTAATATGAAAGACCACTTTGATTATCTTTGATTTTCCTTTTTTTTTTTTTTTCTTTTTTTTTTTTTTTTTTTTTTCTTTTTTTTTTTCAAACCAGCAAATTGACCCTTAAGATTCACCCACACTTAAGATTTTTCGATTTGGTATCATTGTTCGTTTTCGGTTCCTCTTTCACCAACAATTTCGTTTTAGTATCTCTTTTAACTGACAGTTTATTATATTTTTTGTGTTTCCTTCAACCAACAATTTCGTTTTATCGTCTTTTTTAATCGACAGTTTATATTATTTATTTTATTTATTTATTTATTTATTTTTTGTATGTGGTCTTTAACCAGCCTTCGTATAGCTAAATCAACGGAACGGCCAGCAGACGACGCGTATATTGTTTACAAACACAGCTAATGTAGAATGCCAAAGTATATTTTTCGGTATGGATGCTGTCATTTGGACTTTTAAAATCAATGGAAACCTAGTGGGTACTTCTTGACTGGAATTTGAGTATCTTTTCAGTTAAGCAAAGGATGTTAAATGCGAAGAAACATGAGAGAATAATTCCTGACTTATGACCCTAGCTGCTGGACTATTAATTGAAAATATGATAAATAAAGGTAAAAAAGATTACTGTTATAGATACTAGCATTAATAAAAGCCATTGCAAATGTGTTTAAACAAAATTTTAAATCACCAAAAGCTCGTGTGGGTCAGTGTTTACATTTACAATACCGTTGCGTTCGAGTGTATTCTTTGTAGCGCACACAAGTATTCCGTATTTTCCAACGGAACACGAAGCAGCTTTTCGTTTTCTCCGTTTCTTCTTTATAAATAGCTTTGTTTCCCCACTTTGCCAACCGTTTTGTTTTCTTTGTTTCCGTCTGTCAGTTTTCCGTTTAGGTACAAGTGATTCGTAATTAAAGTCCTTTCAGTTAACTTAGCGCCATAAAGTTATTGCCGTGTAGCCACTAGTATGAAAATCACCCCTTTTACGTTATTTGTATAATGTCAATGTCATTTTCAGGAATTCTCAGAGGGAGTAAACGTAAGCATGTCAATCGCATCTCGGCCCTTTCTCCCCTCCCCCCTCCTTCCACCTCGCAACTTTTTCTCCTTGGTTCTCCCCTCCCCTCACTCCATTATCTCCCCCTCCCCTCCCCCCCTTCCTTCAAGTCCCGATACAGAATTCTCTTTCATTTCCCTCAAGATCTTCGCTTGTCCTCTCACCCCCCCCCCCCCCTCTCTTTCCTCGCCAGTCCTCCCCTCGCCCCTTCCCTCTCCCTCACCCTTGTCTCCACCCATCCCTCCCCTGCCCGTTACCCTCACGCCCTCCCCTTCCCCTCAACCTGCACCCTCCTTTACCCCCCTGCATCCTCTACTTACCAAAGTCCGTCTCATTTTCCCTGAGAACTTTCCCCTTCCTCCCACCTTCCTCTCCTCTCTTCCTCCCCATTCCACCTTTCCCTTCCCCCTATCCCTCCTCTCTCTTCCCCCTCCCTCCTTCCACCTCCCCCTTCCCCCTCCCTCACTCCACTCCTCCCTTCCCCCTTTCCTCCTCTCTCTCTCTGTCTCTCTCTCTCCTTCCCCTCCTCTCTCTCTCTTCCACTTTCCTCTCCCTCTCCCCCCCACCAGACCCCACCGCGACGAAGACCAAATGGTGTTTTCATGTCCAATTTTCCCTCTCTTTACGAAACGCCGATTAGATAGGAGGAGGATTGGGGACCGCGGCCAGCGTGTCGGGAAACGATCGATAGACTAGTAGTATTTTCGGGCGCATTGGAGTCCGTTTTATCTACTTTATCTACTACTAGCGAAGGATGGTGCTTGCTAGCTCGCGCCTCCGTCGTGTCCCCCGCTGTGTGTGTGTGGGGGGGGGGGGGTCGGAATGTCAAAGAGGAGGGAGGAAGAGGAGGAGGAGGAGGAGGACGAGGGAGGAGGAGGAGGAGGATGTGGACAGAAAAACAGCTTGAAAAGATATGTGAGAATAAGTAAAAAATGCAAGTATGTTTAAAGATTACATGTTAAAAAAAACATATAAGTAGGAGAAAAGTAGTGGAAGAGAGAAAAGAAAGTGGAAAAATGCATAGGTTAAAGTTTAAGCTTTAATATTGGTGTTATTTGAGGAAGAAACGTTCTCTGAAATTCAGCATCATATATATATTTAAATATATATATATATATATATATATATATATATGTATATTTATATATATGTATATACATATGTGTGTGTGTGTGTGTGTGTGTGTGTATGTGTGTGTGTGTGTGTGTGTGTGTGTGCATATGTATACGTATGTATGCATATACATATATATATGTATATATATTTGTATATATGTATATATGTATGTGTGTGTGCGTGCGTAGGTGTGTGCGTGTGTATATGTGTGTGTGTGTGTGTGTGTGTGTGTGTGTGTGTGTGTGTGTGTGTGTGTGTGTGCGTATGTGTGTGTGCGTGCATATGTATACGTATGTATGTATGTACATACGTATACATATGCAGACACACGCAACTAAGAAGTGGTAAATACTGTGATAAAAATGTGTTGGGACAGAAAATTCCTGATGCGAGTATCTTTCAAACTAAAAGAAATGATTAAGTTATTTTTTTGTTTATCAAGTATTTGCTTTTGTCATGATTATTAATTTTACTTGACTGTTGGTTGATTTATATATTCACATAGAAATACAATTTAGCTTATGTTTGTTGTAATTAACTATTTGATTTCCTTATGATTATTTTTCTTTCAGTAAAATATTTAATTCATTGAGCATGATTATGATAATTTAATTTTGCTTGTTTGGTGATCATGATTATTTTGTGTAACATCTAATTAATTTTCTAACTTTGAGATACTGTATAATTCATTACTTTTATAATGATTGCTATTTTGTTTTATAATTTTTGATTCATGACTAATAATTATATAACAGTGAGGCATAATTGTCTAGTTATTTGTAAAGAGTCAAGAACGTGATAATATTCAGTTAATAAATGTACTGATTTTTAAAGATTTTAACTCACACTTTGAGTTTCACTAATTAATAGCATTAATATTGTTACTTTAATCATTGATTGATTATTAAGTCGCACTATAATTAATGAGAGCATTTAAAGATTTATTAATCTTATATAATAAGTCTTGATATAAAAGGGTATTTACTGAAATGTTGTGGAATAGGGAGGCATAAAATGTGTGTGTGTCTGTGTGTGTGTGTGTGTGTGTGTGTGCATATGTATAAGTATATGTATATATATATATATATATGTATGTATATATATGTACATATGCATAAATATATATAATACATTTAATCAGAGACTCTGACCCTTTCTCTTCTTTAAGTCTTCTCCTCCATTCACTTCCCCCCCCACACTTACCCATTCACCCCCCCCCCTCATCCCCCCCCCCCCCCCGCCGCCGCCGCCGCAGCCTCCGTGTCGAGAAAATGTTGCTCAGCATCCCATTCATCCCACGAAAGGAAAACGAAACTTGGGTGTCATCTCACTCAGCCGGAGAAAAGTATCGATATATATCTCGCCAACACCTGACAAACTTCTGTTTCCGTTCAAGGAGACGAATTATTCTCGAGGCCGGGGGTGTGTGGGGTTGGGGGGAGGGAGGAAGGCAAGGGAGAAGGGTGGGGGGGGGGGTGAAAGGGGTAGTATTGGTGGGGGAAAAGACGGTCACGCGCGTCCTTACACGGATGGGTATAGGGACGTACATACATGTACACGCATGGAAACGCTCACTGTGTATCTGTATGAAAGGATATA
>NC_061852.1:26216093-26231093 GCF_019202785.1 Penaeus chinensis | reverse complement strand
TCATACATAACTTTATCCAAGTAAAAATAGTTAATGTGCGTGCTTTTTGAGACCAATGTCATTCTTTCTTTCTTTTATCTTTATCATTAATATTATTACTATTACTATTCAGTATCATCATCATTACCATTGTCTTCACTATTATTGTCATCCTTATCAATGTTATGATCATGATTCGAATCGTTTTTCTCGTCCGTATTGGTGCTATTATTACTACCGTTATTATATTATTATCATTATTATTGTTGTCATCGTCCTTAGCCTTATCATCACCATCACTCTCATCATCAGTGGTAATTATTACTACTATTACTATTATGATTATTCACCACCACATCATCATTATTAATATTCCCATTATTATTTTTATCAATTTCATAATCATTATTATTAATATTAATCACCATTAATATTACTACTTTTATTGTTACTGTTATCACCAATGTCATTGTCATCATCATCATCATCATTTTTATCACCATTTATTCTGCCATTACTATAGGCACAATCATCATGATTAAGATCATGATCATTAGTATAATACTACTACTACTACTAATAATAATAATAATAATAATTGTTATTATTATTACCGTTATCAGTATTATCATTGTTATTACCATTATCAGTATCATTATTATTATTGTTGTTATCATTATTATTATTAACATCATCATCGTTATTAACATTATTTGTATCACGTTCATATTTTTTATGTTGTCCAATTTCGTATTTTCAACATAGCTTCCAATGTACAGTTCCGGAATTATATTTCAGTACACCTACTGGGTCTTACTTTTGTACATCCGGCAGCCACTTTGATGTAAACATGAATGAGGCGAAAACCCTAGGTTGTTTGTATCAAAGGGTAAAGTATAAATAACCAATTAGTGTATTAATATCTATTTTTGGAAAGCACTAAGCCAATTTATCTTTCGTTTTCTTCAAAAAGGGGACAAAAAAACTTGGTAATGGGATATTTTTAAATGCAATATTGTTAGTTTATCAGTGGATTGGAAGTGAGGCGGGATTTCCCTCTTTTTTCAACACAACAGTTTTCAATTATAGCTGCATATTTCTTAAAACATCAAAACGATTCCTTTTTTAAAAACATATACATGGCAGCTAAATCAAATAAAACTCTGCAAAATCGATGACACCTTTGTAAATATTTCTCATGGCTACACCATCTAGTAGCTGCTAATTGAACTAATGAACTGACGTTTTTTTTTTTCTTTTTCTTTTTCTTTCTTTTCGCCAGAACCAAACACTGATTAAATAAAACTCCTCACTTTTTCATAGATATGTCGTCTGCCGTAACTGAAAAGTAAGTAATGACTGAAAATCGGAACATAAAATATGACGTAAAGGGCACTATCGTGCATCTGTGTCAGAATTCAATTAATTGCTGAACAAATAGAAAATTATATTCACACCTGTTATCTCTCATCGAGCAATGGAGCTTCATGTGCGCTCTCCACATACAGCTGGGCGAACTGGAGGCGAGGTTGGCGATGTTCAACCTCTCTTTGATAACATTCTGTGATGAATCCCATCTGCATGAAGTCGTTTTCTTTAGCGTGCGACTTGTTACCGGGAACTGTAGGCCTTTATGTGAATTTTAGCTGCCTTGGCGAAGGGGCGTCCGGAACGAGGGCGGTCGTTGAAGTATTCCTCCCCCCCCACCTTATTCATCTGTACAGAGGGAGAAACTTGGTTCCCTAGATATTTCATTGGGAGAGAAATTATTTTCCCTTATCCTAATGATGCGATCTCTCTTTGCAATTTTAGATTGGCAGCCTCGTTTTCAACTCCCATGTCATTATATCGTCATATACCATCGGACGTACTTTCTTATTTTGAATTATTAAGATTATCAAGATATTTTCTTTCAATATATCAGATATCCTAAAGCACATGTATTGTATATGTATTTTAGACTTCTTTTTTCATCCTCTTTGGAACCACTCAGCTGGTAGTTGCTCGAGTTGAAGCAAACATGTATTTTCTCGATCAGCTGATTGAATGCGACTCCTCACAAAAACGCCACGGCTTTTTGTGTAATAACAGCGAAAACTATGACCAGATTTTAGCACAAGAGTAAAAGCATTCAAAATAATCGAAAAGAAATATGCTCATCACCAATTATTGATTTAGTATTTCTATAGGCATTGCACACACACACACACACACACACACACACACACACACACACACACACACACACACACACACACACACACACACACAGTAATAAAATATCTACATATTAATTGTAGCGATCAGTTAATGCTCTGTGATAAAAAAATGCAGCATGTTTGTTTACCGAATCAGTATTTTAGTTTTTGGCTCAGGCGAAAAAGAAACTGTCACTTCATTAGTCCGCTACTAGATGGTGCTTCTACGAGAACCATTTATCATTTTGAAGATTTTTATTTGATTCAACTGTCGTACATAGATATTAAAAACATGAAGCCTTTTCATCTTTCAAGAAATATGCAGCTATGATTGATACTTGTTGCGTTGAATGACGGGGAAAATGTCATTTCCATAAACAATCAATTCCAGAAAATAACATTTGTAAAATATCTCGCTACGAGGTGAACGATAACTATTATTATATATTTTGTTGTCACTTAATAAAAGAAAAAAGGTTTCGAAATATAGATACTAACTCATTTATTGATTATGTATATTCTCCTAATCACTCTGTATGTTACAAACAACCTCCTAAAACTACTATTTACTATTTATGTTTACGTGGAAGAAGTTACCAGATGTGCAAAAGTAGAAGCCAGTACGTGTAGTGAATTAAAATTCCGGAAATGTAATTTTTAATTATGAAATTGAGAGCAGGTGAATTTCCACTTGATCATGAAATGATTTGTCATAGAGAGAGAGAGAGAGGTGAGGAGTACACACACACACACACACACACACACACACACACACACACACACACACACACACACACACACACACACACACACACACACACACCACACACACACACAAACACACACAAACACACCCTCACGCAGCACTAAGAAATTAAACTGATTAGTAATTAATTCGAGGAATATTAAATTCAAATAGACAAATACCTTTTGAATTCTATTGGAGAGTGATGGCGGAATGGATATGGTCGCTGCTTCCCACCACGAAGGCCGGCGATCGAATCCCTTCCAAGCCAAGTGGGAAGAACGTCCACGTAGGCGCTGTTGCTTTCTCTTATGTCCTTTTCGCTTGTTTTCACACGATCGCACGTAAATAAACATATGCTCTTGTTTATATCGTTTTTTTATTAGTCTGCCATACAAATTAAGGTACGAGTTAGTTGGAGGTTCGCAAATAAGAACATTTCGTTTTCTCCATTTTGCCTCGTTCTTATTCCACCTTATTTCTTCATTTAGACTTTTATTGCCATGTTACTGTTGCTGGTTTTGCTGTTGTATTATCATTTTCATTAATATTATCATTATCATTATCATTATTGTGATTGTTGTTGTTTTTGTTTTTCTTACTACTGTTGTTGGTTTGGTTGTAATTGTTAATACCATTGTTATTATTATTATTTTATTATTATCATTATTATTGCTATTTTATTATTGTCATTATCATTATCATTTTTATTTTGTTATTATTATAATCATCATTATTATCATTAACACTTCCGTTATTGTTATTTTCTTTGTTATAATTATCGTTACTATTATCATAATTTTGATGACAACTATCTTCATTATTGTCATTATTAGCATTAAAATTGTATTTTCATTATTAGCATTAAAACTGTATTATTTTCATTATAAGCATCGTTCTATCATTAATGATTTACTTATTAAAATCATCATCATTAATATGGTCTATGCTTGTCTTATAAATATAACCGCTATTATTATTATCATCACTACCTGTACCATTAATATCACCATTGCGATTATTTTCACAATCATCACCATCAATTATCACAAAACCTTATAGAAATGACTGGAAAACACTAATTATTATCATCATTATTATTATCACCAGTGTTTTCAGTGTTAGCAATTATTATTAACGACACCCTTGTTATTGTTGCTACTGCTACTATTGTCTTTAGTGTGTAGTGCTTTTCATCACGAACCATGCTTTTGTTGTTCTCATATCAACAGTCCAACAATACGTTACATTATAAAATTATCATCATTACTTTCCCTGTCACTTTTATTCTCTCTTTTATAGTTTCGAATATTATGTTTATCGTTCTTAAAGTTTTTGGATTATTATGATTATTATTTGTTTTGTTATCGTTACATTTTTGTCCCGTTATTATCATTAATACTGTTGTTATCATAATTATTATTGTTATTTTCATCGTTATTATTATTTTTTTATCATTATTATCTATAATAACATCGTCACTATCACCATGAATTCTTTAATGTTCTAAAATTATTATAACATAAAATATTTTCTGTTTATTGAATGATGTTTGAAACTGACGAAGAAAATATGTATTTACTCGCTCAGCTGTTCGGATGTAGATGCGTCTCCCCATAGCAACGCAAAGACTTGGGGAAATATGATTGCGGAAACTACGATCAGAATTTAGCACACGATTTTAGTATTCAGAGTAACCGAGGCGAAATAGACTATAACCCTACTGCGGTCTTGCGTTCAGTTAATGTTCAGTAATGAAGAATATAATGTAGCATGTCTTCTGTTAACTATCATTCACAAAGAAGAAAAAAAAATCAGTCACTCTATTATTTGATTAAGCTGTCATACACAGATATTTATGGTATGAAACGTTTTCATGTTTCAAGAAATATGCCGCAATAATTGATACTTGCATTGAGAGAAGGGGGAAATGCCGCCTCTCCTCCATAGGTGTTGCCATTTCGATAAACAAGCAATTCTAGGAAATCGCATTTGAAAAATATCCCATTATACAGTTCACGACAACTAATACTAAATGTATCACTTACTAGAAGAAAATAAAACATCAGAAGGCTAACGTAGCTTTAAAAAAAACTAGGGGTTTCGCCTCATTCATAAAAATGCTGTTGACGCTATGTTTACATCGAAGCGGCTGCCAGATGTACGAAAGTGGGACCCAGCAAGCGCACTGACATATAATTCCGGAATTGTACAATCCGGGAAATGTAGTCATGCCATTATCTCTTGTAATCTTTTTGAGTCAATTTCATACATTCGCAAACAATGTGTCCAACGCTTTCGCCTTTTTTCCAACACATTCTACATAGCAGGGAGTTGGCTGACTTGTCTATATCTGTGACACAATTCGTCCTTAGTGTCTGCTCCTGGGTTCCACAATCATCGCTTCCGTTTCCAATTTCGGGTCTGATTTCCTTAACCATTCCCAAGCTTTCCCTTTGTTTGCTGTGTTTGGAATTTCTCTTGATTTTCCTGCCTTCTCTTCTCCTTGTACAGCCTTAAGTTCCTATTCCTTAGCTCTCTCTTAAATTCAGCCTTGTCTATTACATACTTATTTGTTTGTACAACCTACAATTAACTTTTTTGTATTTGAGTTCTGTATTTACCACCCAGAGTTGTCATAATCTGTCTCGTCTTTGTCTAACTCTTCAGCTCTGGTAGAAAAAATCACAATGTAAAACTAGCTCTCTCCGTAGCCCTTTCAATATTCCTGTTGTATGCTTTAACAGTCAGACAGCCCACGCTTTCTCTTGTATTCACTTGTTCCTTGATTTTACGCATCTCTATTACGTTTAAAGACTTGTACCCATTTTCATCTATCTCCTTCATCACATGTCTATCTATTCATATTCACTGTCTTCCTATTTGTCATTATCAAAACTCCACGTTAGTCCCGGGAAAGATTTATAACGAGTGAGTGATTGTTTTTCCTCATATATATCATTTCCTCTTATGATTTGTAGATATTAATGTGGCTAGGCAAAATAGATGTAAACAATGTTATGATATATTCATAATGCTCCAGATTAATTGAGAATAATTGTTACAGATCAGGAGGAGTGAATGCTGTAGGGTGAGCCCGAATATCGGATTAATTGAGATGAACAAACAGAAAGAGCCATTGATAGGAGTTTCAATTTTATTCATGCGCAAATACTATAATTATTTCATATCAGTTGTGTGAATCATATTGTAGTTTTAAAATATATGCAATGGAAATGAAGGAATAAGTTTATTAAAACAATCTGCATTAGGGCTGTGAATATTTTGTATGTTATAATTAATAGACTAGTATTTTGTTATCAGTTACATGTTTGCAGGTTGAAGCAAGTTAAATTAATATGCTATTCCACATTCTGTTCATCTGGTTATAAGTTTTCATTTCAGTGCTTAAATAAGCTTTCTACAATTACTCATCATTAATTTCCACATAAGAAGTAAGCAGAATATTGGTCTGAAATTATTTTATGCATTGTTTTCTGGATCTTCTTGACATAATATAGTTCTGTCATATGTCATCCATTCTGGTATTTTCTTACCATGGAATAAGTTGAGAACTGTAATGCGTGGTATCTAATTTCTTTATCGAATAACCCTGTAAACTACATCTCTGCCTAGGGCTTTCCAATTCAGGATTTTTTTCACAATTTTTGGTACTATTTTATGATCTTATTATTGTGTTTCTTTTTTGTGCTGCATTTGGTATTACAAAATCTTACACTTTCATGTGCATTAAGTGTGCAATTTCCTTTTCTTGCAATGCCATTCTGTTTTTGTTACATTTTTTTTTTTCTGGTCAGTTTGGAACAACCTGTTTTGTTTTTACTGGTTTATTTTTCTGTTCATATCTCTTTCTCTTGATTGTCTTTGCCTGTAGACTTTGTTTTAACTCTTTGATAACTGTTAAAATTCTTTTTTCCGTAATATGTATCTATTTTTCTAAATCTTGACATTTGCCCAGTATTTCACCGTCTCACTCTCTTTTCACATACTTATATCCTGCCTCAGTTTCTTAACATCACATTCTATATATTTTTTTTTTCTGATAGTTACTTTCTTAAAGATAAGTTCTTTTGTAACATACATACTGGAAGATATTGGTCACGTTGTTGGTCTCTGTTACGTTTTTTTTTTTTTTTTTTTTGGTGATACTATATCGCACTATAGACTTTGTTACTCTACCTAACGTACTTTGATGTTTCAATAATCAAAATTCCTTCATTACTTTCATATACTCACATTATTTCCTTGATTTGATCTGTAATTACTTTTTTCTCTTTGTCTGCACCTACAGCCTCTTTTCCCCCCCTTGAACACTCTTGTCAAATATACTTTCCGTTCTATAATTTACAGATCCTTCACTGTCATTAATTTTTTCAATAAATACTTTTTTTTGGTGTCTGTTAGCCATCGATTCTTTCTGATTGCTTCGTCACCCTCTTTGTTCCGGTGCTTAGTGGTTATTACCAATTCATTGACTTCGGCTGTAGCATTCCATGACAACAATGTTCACTTGTTTTGTCCACTTCATTCTAGCAGGGACTGGATGACAGTCCTAAACCCCACTGTCATAGCCATCATCACAAACAGTACGCCGACGTCTGCCAGACCTTCAGGTAGACCTCATGCATTGCATGAGGTCTATTACATGTTTTTTATTACATGGGGCGATATATCCCAACCCACATTTAATCTAATGCACTTTGATTTCGCTCTACCATTAAAATATAGTTGGGCCCTCAGGAAATAAGTGATGCTGGTGATTAAAATCATTAGATGCATAGTGAACACAGAGAGCCAAAATGATTCTTTCGTCTCAGCTCTCTTTTTTCTTGACATCTTCTTTCTAAGCTTTCGTGTAAAACTTTCAAGGAGCCGTAGTGTCGTTGTCATCGCCATGGAGAACACCAGCAATCTTTGGCTGGGCTAGCATTGACAGCAAGTGATTTTAATTTGCGCACGAGCGTTCCGAAACGTTTACCTTCGTGATTACAAGATTCGTATTTGTTAACCTGCTGGTCATTGCCATAAATTTCGTGACTGCTTATGAAGGCAAATGAATCGCCATCACCAAGAAATTCAACGTAGAGGAAATCTGTATCCAGCGTATCCAGATTCAACACTGCTTCGCTTGTGTGAGTTCTGCTACATTTATGTGAGGAAGTGCGTTTCCATTTTCCAGGCACCTCAGTAGAAAGAATTTATGTTTGTCAGTCATTTCAGCATAAGGTTGACAGGGCTTCCAAGTCAGCTACTATGCCTATGTTGGCCTCTGCAACAAAAGTAACACCAATCTAGCTGCACCGACCGCACGTTTCCCACACAGCATCAAAAGAGACTACTATTAAAGTGCCAGTGTTGTCAGGCTCTACCTTGGGGTGGTCCCATTGATAGCCGTGGATTTTCTTCACGGCAAGAGTTGAATGTCATTGAAGCCAGCGTCGCTATTTAGGCCAGCTCGGCTCTAATTGTTAATTAGGGAAGCATGTACCTTTAAATCCTTTGCTTTGCTGCCCAACTTGTCGCTGTTGGATGAGAACCTAAATGAGTAGGATTACTTCAACAAGCAGTTCATGGCACTGCAAACATGTTAGTTTTATGACGATTGCAATGTATGCTCTAACTGGCAATCGCAATGCATGCACCTCACACAGGCAAACATTTCTTCAGTATGGAGATCGATGCATTTACAATGTCAGCATCTGTAGTAATTTGTGGTATCTGAACAGCGTTCAGCGTGTGGCAGCATGTAAATTTTGTGGGTTTATGGGCAGTGTATCACGGCCAGGCATTGGCTGTGGGGAAAGCTGACCGGCTGTGAATAAAGGCTGGGGCTAACAAATGCAGTGATTCATCATCGCCATCACAACCAGCTATACTTTTATCCCATGGTAGGAAATCGGGAAAGGGAGACTTCTATTATGTGTTTAAGCATCCCGTGATGTTGAGGGTAGTGGTTCTGGATGAACTGGGTGCTGAGAAGTAACGGGGAGCAGTTTATTAGGTGGTTTAATGATGTCTGAAATATCCCAGTGACTTCAGATACAACCACGTAAATTCAACTTCTTAGCAGTCTAAAAATCTGTTAATTTGCGCCGTCCTTAGCCATGGTAGCGAGCACGTAAGGATAGGAAACGTATCTTGCTTCGCAGACAGCGTAGTGCCTTTTGGAGATAAGTGCTAATATATAAGGGGTAGTTGCGGGAGGACTACAAACAAGCAGTTTCCCAACGGTCCTCCATTTCAGCCCATTACTTTTCACAACTCTTGATTTTTTCGTTCACTATCATCATATCATATTTCATTATTGATCATTATATTCATTTCAAATTCAATTCTAGAAGGTATAAAATATTTTTTTGGACATATATGAATTGATATCCATATGAAATGTCACTGGAGAGGGCGTAGACATGGAAGGGGATCGGACTTTTGGGTGGGAGGAGCTAACCACACTTCTACGCCCCGCCTTCCCCGTGCTCAGGGAAGATGATTCGCATTCTTTTATTTTTTAAAGTACAAATCTGATATAAGGTACACATGCTAAACTATCATGTATGATATAAGACGTCTTTCGTGTGTACGTGTATTTTTTGTTTTTTTCTCTTTATATATAATTATAAATCATCATGTATCGTTCAATTGTATTGATATAGGGTATAAAATAGTTCTTTGGATATATATCAACAGATATCTATTGACCTTTTTTGTACACTATGATACATGTTTGCTGTTTACGCATACATTATTGGAACTCGTTGCAACATCTTTTAATTTTGTGTCACAGTGTTTGTCTTCAACTTGATACAGTTTGATACACTCCGACCAGTTAATCAAAGCGCAATATTTTTTTGACATATTTCACGTAGTCTCGGGTAAGGATTTATGTTTTCATTAATTACGAATCACATCACATAAGTCTTTATTGTAAAGGTGCATAAAATGTTTCTGTGCCTTTGTTAGCATTACTTTAAATACATGTATGTATATGATATAACCCTACAAGCTCAAATATATCAAAGAAAATGCTGTGTGTCTTGATTTGTTGATATAATGTCCGTGATCATTGGATTTACCTAGTTGTCCGAGTTGGACACGAAAGTCACTCACAGTGGATATAAGGTGCAAAACCCTATGCAACTTCCATTTTTCATATGTAATAAGAAAACAAAAATGACTGAATCTGAGAACAACATTTAAACTTTCCACTGTCAAGTGAAGTATAAACAATAGAGGCTGCAGAGTAGTCGGGTTCTTTTTCCTTTGTATTTGAAGCTTCCACAGTGTTTGGCTTGTAATTAAAAATAACACCAGCATATCAAGTACTTTTATGGTTTCTATTGACTTTTTCATGGGAAATTTTTTTTTTTTCTCAAAACTTTGTATGTCAGTACAAACTTCGATGATATCGTGTTTTAATACACCTTGAAAAAAATGTATCAAGGTGTTAGGGGTTCCGGGATGCTAAAAAAAAGGCCTTATATGTAATACCTTTATCACAAGCCGTGGTATGTTCGGAACGAGTGTAAATACAAGAAGGTCCGAGATGGAATATAACAATCGAAGAGGATTTTCTTCACGCACGTAACAAGACACTACGGCCAATAACTCAATTTGACCCTTAAGCCTTATCATCGGCCGGGTTCTCGCTGTTGTACCATGACGCGCCGGTTTCATGCAAGCCGTTGTTAAAATCACTGATGTTTTCCTTCAAACGCACGTTGAGGAGAACGGTGATAATGTGACACAGCCACCTGGTGTTCCCACCGCGTCCCTCTCACTAGACGGGTTGCATGACAATGGTTAAAAGGCTCTCCTCTCCATGAGACAGGCTTGACCCCGCCAACCGTATTTCAAGGTCTCGAGGTAATTATCATCTTCGTCATCATCATCTTTGTAATTAATAATGCTATTGTTATTATCATCACCATTATCATTGTTATGGTTATTTTTATTATAATCATTAGTATCATAATTAAAATCATAATTATCATCATCATTATCCCTATTATTATTACCATTATAATTATTATTTTTATTATTAGTAGCAGGATTTGTATTACTATTATCATTATATTATCGTCATTGCTATCATTATCATCTTCATTATGATTATCATTATTATCATTATTATTATTATCCTTAGTATCATCCTTATCATCATAATTGTAATTAATATTGTTGTCATCATTATTGTTATAGTCACTATTATTGTTTCATTATTGTTATTATTGTTAATGCTGATGATTATTATAATTATTGTTATTGTTGCCGTTGCTGTGCTGCCGTTGTTATTCACATTATTACTGTTAATGTTATTATTATTGTCATCATTATCATCAACATCACCATTATCAATATAAACAATGACTTATTGATGTTGGTATTATTGTTAATTTTATTATTAATGTTATTAGCACTATTATCATTATCATTATTTTCATTACCTTTTATTTATTTTTTCATTGTTGTAATTATCATTGTCACTGGTTAATTATAATCACACTTATGATCATGATTATAATATAATAATTATTGTTATTGTTATCAACATCACTATCATCATTATTATTATTACAATAACCGAATCACTTTTGCTGTTATATATATATATATTATATATATATATTATATATATATATATTATATATATATGTACATAAGTATATAGATACACAAACATACATATATATACATATGATATATATATACATATATACACATATATATACATATATACACATATACACATATATACATATATATACACATATATAATATAATACACATACACATGCACGTTTCTATACACACATTCATACACATACACACAAACATAAGTGCCTATATTTCGAGAGACATGAGTACCCCTGGTTTATTGTGCTTATTATCCCTTCTAGAAAGACCTATTGTGTTTATTAATAAATATTAGATAGTTTATCTAATATTATTTTATCCAGAGATTGAAGTAACTTACCATGAGCACAACTTTTTATTTTTTTGATAATTCGAAACTTCCTCTTGAACACACGGTGTTTCCATGCATCAGTTCGATGTTGTATATGGACAGTGAAACGTAATTACATGAAGTTTGAACATGTAATATGGCTTTGCTAACAATTAACACTATGAATTTTAAGTGAAATCTTGTATAATGAGTTTAGGTTCAATAAACAGGCTCATATAAAGCCGAAAAAACAGCAATATTTATCGTACCTGTAATCCGACGAGGTGTGTAAATGGCAACACCGGGATAAGAGCTCTCTTCTCCATAACATGAGAGAGAGCAGAGAAAAAGAGAGAGAGTGAGTAGTGGGGTGTGAAGAGAGAAAGTGGGGAATGTATAAAGGGATAAAGAGAGAGAGAGAGGAGATAAATAAAGAGAGAAGGTTGGGAGTAGGAGAGAAATATAAATATATGTGTGTGTGTGTGTATAGAGAGAGGGGTTTCTAGGCATGTGGTTCATCATACCGTTATTATTGATACTTTAGTGTACTGTGTGAAATCAGGTATTAGATAGTTTATCCCTAAGTACACCCTATGCCTGGCAGTGCAGTTACCAGCCAATCAGCGTTCAAGGCGAGCAATGACGTCATCAGCCAAACTCCAAATGCGTGTTGCTTTCTTAAGCTACCAAAGACGGCAGTTGATTTTCCCTTTTAATTTGTTTACCTTTTTCACTTTTCATATTTATTTTTAATTCTATGTTCGTGGTTTCATATAAAATAAGTATTATATCAATATCTGAATCAGAAACATATTTCTTCGAACTATAATAAAAAAAAAAAAATAAATAGCAATTGCATAGCAAAATGAACATCGAAAGATAACTGAAAATTAAATTGTTAATGAAAGAAAAAAGGGCATCAATCTTTAAAAAAAAAGGGGGGGAACTGATTGGCTCCAGTAATTGAACTAATTAACGAGAACGAAAAGATGAAAATAGTCCAATTCTAAACAACTGTAACAGATGCCTAAGGGTAGATAGGTGATAGAAATATAAATTCATGTCATTTGAATTTTGTTGTTTCATCTTTACAGCAATTAATTTTCAGTGTACAGAATAACTACTTTTTATACAGAGTTCGAACATTATTTAAGTTGAAGTTACATAAAACCAATGAAACCTAGCTGTGTTTTTTTTTTTTTTACAACTGTAGGTATTTATAAAGATAAAAATAAAGTATAGGTCAGAGGTAATAAGAAGCAACTATCTGAGGGCATATGATTTCCTTTGATATTAATTCATAGATATTACTGCTAGGCCGAATACGTACCTAATGACATTATGTTTTGATTATATAAAGAAATAGATCCTGTACCATAAGGATAATTGGCTTGTAAGAGTAAGAATAAGATAGTAATTCAACAACATTATCTATCAATTGGAATTTAGTCAGGAATAATTTGCATATACCCTCTTCTTCGGGAAAAAAACCCGACAGATTTCAGTTAATTCACCATCATTCATTCAATACACATATTCAGATGAAGGTTTTAGAGGAAATGTATGGTGAAAAACAGCTGAAACCTTTTTTTTTCCGATCATATCAGTCAACAAGTGTAGTTTGATTCATTTAGCGACCATGAAATAGTTTCACTTTGATCTTAACTAGCTTATAGATATAATTTTGCGCTTATCGAGGCGTACTTGTTGAGGAAATGAAGTGTGTAATTAAGCAATTTAGTAATTAAACATGCACGGGTGATTGTGTAATCTATAGCAAAGTAGCATAATATATGGTGTAATAATCTAATTAAGTTATTTTGCATATGGTAATTGGGTGCTCTCTCAACACATGCAAGCATACTGCATTTTCACATGTTGCAAACCAATTTGTATCAAAGTGACTTTGTGCTCAGGTTTATATTTAGTCTATATTTGCACATATATACTTGTGTGGACGTGTTAGTGATTGCGCGTATATATGTGTGTGTGTGTGTGAGTGAGTGAGTGAGTGAGTGAGTGAGTGAGTGTGTGAGTGCATATGAGTCCATTAATATGTGTGTGTGTGTGTGTGTGTGTATGTGTGTGTGTGTGTGTGTGTGTGTGTATGTCTGACGTTTTACATATCCTTATTAGTCAGAAAGCTTCTCATGTCGTCTCAAGCTAAGTTGCTATTAAATTTGAGACGCAATTAAGACAGGGAAAAATGTTGCTATGTTTATGTGTTTATGGTTATCACTTAATAAGATTGGAATAAGTAATGGCATATTGAATAATGTTTATTTCTTGCCGACACTGTATTTTTTTTTCAAAATAAGGGATTTATGTGAGTGTGTGTATGTGTATATATGTGTTAGTGTGTGTGTGTGTGTGTGTGTGTGTGTGTGTGTGTGTGTGTGTGCATATATATACATAGATATATGTCTTATTTATTATATTTATAAATTTATTTGTATTATTATTATTATTATTATTATTATTATTATTATTATTATTATTATTATTATTATTATTATGGTAAGCATTCCCAGGCATTACAACAGCAAGGATGTGCATTACCATGCGATCGATCCACAATTGGATATAATATATTACAGGTTCGTCATCAGATGTATATGGCATATACATATCTATAAAAAAAATCTCAGTTCCGTCCTTTTGAATATTTGATTAGAATGAATAAAACCTTGTATAAACGTGAACATGTAAAGCCCAAGTATATATCCATCTGATAATCCGAAAAAGTTTATTTAAAAACTACGAAAAAGACATGCTACCTTGCAGCCCCTCGTATGCAAAGCCACATTTTCGCCCGCGAGTAAACAAAAGTCCTTTTCCCGGAAGAAAACGGTCCTGTCAGGAGTAATACGTAACATCTGTTTGCTACGCTTTCTCTCAAGGGTTAAAAAATAGGAGCTATGACATTGTTGTTCCCCGTGGAATAGTCCTCTACACTTCCAGACGTCTCAAGATATGAGAGACATTACGGTCAGCAGTGGATCTATACATTCTTGCCACCGCAGTCGACCGCCGTCCTGTTGTTTTAGGTCCTAATGGAGTTGCGACAACGGAGTCGGGAAGAAATATCACCGCTGAACTCCATCATTTTTCTC
>NC_061852.1:26208593-26211093 GCF_019202785.1 Penaeus chinensis | reverse complement strand
CACACACACACACACACACACACACACACACACACACACACACATACATATTATATATATACATATATATATATATATATATACACACACACATAAGTTGAACTGCCGTGGTTCTCCATTTGTCTCTCTCTTGTGCCAATTTGTACCGTTCAACAAGACTTCTGCCATCGGCAATTTCTTTCAAGTTATCGCTAAACTTGGCTTTGGGTTTTCCTCTCCCTTAGTTGCCATAAACTTTAACTATGGCATGATCTTTTCCAGCATCAGTGCTTATGAAGACATGGCATATGGGGGATATTTTCCTCTTGTAAATTGTTGTCAGCAGTCTTTCTTGACGTACAATTTTATGAAGCATCCAACAATTTCTCTTTCTTTCGGTCCAGCTCACTCTCAGTAATAATCGGAAACATCATCGTTCAAAGGCCTCGATCTCTTTATCAGTTTTCGCTAACACCTAGCATTCTGAGCCATAAGGGACGCAGGAGAAAATTTGTCTCAAAAGTCTCTTTGTTGTTTTGATATATATGTTTTTTTTTTTTTTTTTTTTTTTTTTTGGGGGGGGGGGGGTTGTTGCGTGACGTCACTGCATTTCTAATAATGCCGAGTCTTCTTTTTTTATTCCTCTTGTATCGTCACCTTTTTTGGTAACTAGGGATGTAAAGTCACTGACGTTCCCAATATTTCAATAGTTTATTATCATGTGTTCTTGTTCGTTTCCATTTCCTTTTGATTATCTCCATTATTTTGCTATACTGTGACCTAGGCAACTCTTCCATACTGCTCTCAATGAGTGCAACTTCATCAGCGTTTCTTAGGTTGATTAATGTTCTGTTGACAACTTGGACACTGCCTGCAAATCCATCAAGAGGATTTTTCATTATTTGTTCAGTATTGATGTTAAACAGATATGGTGGCAATATGCAACCTTGTCTGACTCCTTGTTCTATATTGAAACATCCTGTTGATGAATATAGTTGTTGTTTTTTATCATTATACATATTCTGGGTTATCCACTTCGATCATTTCATACCAAAGACTTTTATGGAATACCGTGTCAAAGCCTTTTTTTGTAATCAATAAAACGTAAGTAAATATTCCGCAGCAATTTCATTGTTTTTCAATTCTAATTTAATTAACTCTTCTGAGGATAGTTGTGCTGTTTCTGCTTCCGTTGTGACACACACACGTACACACACACGTACACACACACACGTACACACACACATGCGGAATTCCACACGTGTGCATACACAAGCCTCGCACGGTCACTGCCCCAAGTCGGCTTCCCTGATGTTTCCGTTTCCCCGTCGGGCGGCGGCGCCTTTTGATCTCGCCGACGAGGCCTCGCTCCCGCAAGTCCAAGGCTTCGTGATTGGATTTCCACGTCATGGTTAATTTCACGGAAGCTGCAATATATAGACACGATATATATATATATATGTGTGTGTGTGTGTGTGTGTGTGTGTCTGTGTCTGTGTCTGTGTGTGCATGCGTGTGTGCGTGTGTGTGCCTGTGTGTGTGTGCCTGTGTGTGTGTGCGCGCGCGCGTGTATGTGTGTAAACCAGCATCCGCAAAGCATCCGCATAGACGGATCCCCTAATAATGGACTCATTTATTGATGATTAAGCATCCGCCTTTTCATCGACACCTCAAATGAGGAAATGGAATATTCGAATATTTTATCTCTCCTCTCGTCTTTGTAGCTTTCTCCACTCTCTCCCTTTCTCTCTTCTGCTCGTTCTTTGTATACATTCTCCTTCCTTCTCAATAGTTTCCTCGTCTCATCACGCTCCGTCTCTTGCTTTGTCTTTGTATTTCATTTTCTCTCTCTTCTCTCTTCCTATTACCTGTGCTGATATGTGTGTGTGTGTGTGTTTGTGTGTGTGTGTGTGTGTGTGCGCGCACACACACAAACACGCTGGGAATAACGCCATTACTAGTAATGTCTTTACGTAACAATGATAGCAATGCCGTTGTATTTTATGAGCGATTAACTTGGTATTGCCATCACTTGTTTTCGCAATTTTCGGTAATTTATTCGTTACTTTATGAATTGGTAAACCTGAAAGCAAACGTAAATTGGCTCTACAATAAGCAGGTACAGTTCGTCTCGCAGCTGACTTCACTGAGTTTAATGCAAGATTTAAGAAACTGAGTTTAAGAAATGCACCAGACAATGCGAGTGCTGAGCCAGTCTCCATTCATTCGTCACCAGGCCTGTCCAGCAAAGTAGACACGTGATGCCTCTCCTCTGCTCTATTTAAAGCAGTGTTTGTAGAGCTTAGCAGCCCGGCGTCTCCAAGTGCAGCAGAGTAAAGAGCTTTCTGTGTTAGGAGAGACATCCTATGACCTAAGCGAGAAGGCTTTTCAGTTTTTTTGATTTCGAGAAACGAGTTTTTTTGGGGGAAGAAATTCAGCAGGAGATCTATAATTTGTATTTCTATTTTTTTATTATATTAACTAACAAGCGATGAAATAAGTAAACTTGAGGTCCATAGTA
>NC_061852.1:26193593-26196093 GCF_019202785.1 Penaeus chinensis | reverse complement strand
TTTACTCATATCTATTATGCTTGTTTTTGGAGGTAAATGTGACAGAATTGAAGTTCAGAAGGATTGTACCCGTCATTAAAAGTAAAACCTCTAATGACATTCCATCGATTTATATATATATTTTTTTCATTTATTTTCCTTTTCTACATGGCTGTACTCAGACATTCGAATTTCTTTATCTGTGTGTGTGTGTGTGTGTGTGTGTGTGTGTGTGTGTGTGTGTGTGTGTGTGTGTGTGTGTGTGTTTGCATGCGTGGGCGCGCGAGCATATATATACGTATTTTTAAGCAAAGATGTATGTCCGCTCCTGGGTATAGATGTATATAAGCATGAGTGTGTATGTGCGTGAATGTGAGTGTGGAGGTGTGTGTATCCGTAGTTATGCGCTTGTTCGTCATTTTTTCAAGAACATAATCAGCTTACAAGCTCGGAATTTAAAAAAAAAATAATAAGAATGCGACATTGGACTCACTTCTGAAACGGGTGAGTTCCCATTAATGCGACGTCCACCTGCGCTGTCACTAACTTATATGCTTTTCCGAATATTTGATCATGTGTTTATGTGTCATGATATATCTATCTATCTATCTGTATCTGTATCTATATCTATATCTATAGATAGATAGATAGATACTTGAAATATAATATATATTGAAAATGAAATTCCTCTCCTTGGTTGAACTACTTTTTACTTCACTTTTTCAATTCTTTCGTATATTTTACTTGAGTTTACCCTTCCATCCTTTTCTAATTACATTCCCCGGATATGAAAGGCGAATATTGATAACGTATCTTAGCAATTTATTCAAACCGATGATATTTCTGCCTTTTGGATAAATATGACATAACCAGTCCTTTAAAGGCGATAAAACGTTCTGCAGTCGCGTTGTAAAGTATTTAATATCCATAATAATGTTGATATCGTCAATAAAAGACCGGCTTACATTTAAATTTCCTGCGCGAGGTTACAGGAAGCCAAGCGATGGAAGGTCATAAAAATTGCTTAACAATTTTCAGGATATAAGAAAGGAGAATAAAGAAAGATGAACTAGTAAATGAGGTTAAAACTATTCGATAAATCATTCCAGATCAAGGTAATTTTTTAAAGAAAATGACGGAGAATTTTTTTGTTTTTTTGTGTTTAGGATTTAAATAACTTAATTACTGGTGTGTGTGTTTAAAGTACACTCCTATGAGTACATGATATAAAATGGCTACTAAAAAATAAAAAATAAAAAAAAATAGCGAAATACTCTCAAGTCACAAAAAAAGTAGAATTCATTAGCATTGCTATAATAATGAGTTTACCTCAAATATCAAAATTTCGTAAACTGATTTTCTTTCCGTCTTTCCAAAATAGTCCATCATTTTTTCCTCTCCATTTCCTCTTGCATTTCCATCCGTGTTTGTCCTTCTAATAAACTAGATAATCCAGTCTAGAACTTAAAACTTAAACATTTTAATCAACGATATTTACACTGACAGAAATAGGTCATAAGAATGTATTATAAATACGATGGAATGATCACCTGATTTTTTCTATGAATTTATATAAACTTTTGTGTGCTGTTCTTCGTAATATCAATAATGATATAGCTGGGTAAAGATCGTTTTGCATTCAGCTTTCCCGCGCACAGTTAAAGAAAGTTTATGGAGTAATGTTTTAACATTTCGCAAATCCCTGAGGGTGTACAAGAAATAGAAGGGTTTTAAAGAAAGGTAAAGGTAATAAATAAAGTAAAAATCTTGGTTAAATGAATCATGGTTAAGTGATTTCCTTTAAAAAGTTTAATTTTAGTAAATATCAAAGTCACGTTCTCCAAAGTAATATTTTTAGATATTATTTTTAATTTTTATATGATTTGTATTCTGTTACTGGAAAACAAGACATAAAACATGCCATAAATAAAATATAAGCTAATAACTGTAACAAGAATATCTTTGATGGCTTAACCCAGTCACCACGTATTTATGTTCTGTCCCCTGCATTTTTTTTTTTTTTTTTTTTTTTTTTTTTTTTTTTTGTGTGTGTAAATTTTGATACATACAGATGACTCCACAAGAGCTCAGCTGGCAAGGAGTCCATCATTAGAACTTAGTGACTGATCCTGATATCCACATTCCTTGGTTTTAATACAAGTGATATCGATACTCTTATTATTGTTATTATTATTATGATTATTAAATCGTTATTTATAATCTCGGTAACGTTTAAGACAATGAAATAATACAAAAGACCCTTTCCAGAAGTCAAGGAAAAGGGTAAACAAGTGAGATAGGTAGGACTAATAACTGACTCCTTTGTGATTAAGCATTTGTAAAGCCATCTATGTGTAAATACAATAAATAAACTTTTACTACAGTGGATATGGCATGTATTCTTGCCATCAGTGCTGATTGGGATAATGGATAACACGCCCCCGACTCCTTTTATTGTCAGTCTTGTTTTAAGCTAACAATGTCTTGTATTTCAATCTAAGCGGCAGTGAAAATGATAATA
>NC_061852.1:26183593-26186093 GCF_019202785.1 Penaeus chinensis | reverse complement strand
AGGCCTGGGGTAAGGGGGAAGTGAGAGGGAGAAGGGGATAGGGCGTGGAAGAGGGGGGGGGGGAGAGGGGAATTGGGATAAGTAGAAGGGAGAGAGAGGAATAAGGAGAACAGTGGAGAGAGTGGAAGAGGAGAGAGGGGAAGGGAGGAGGAAATGGGTCATGGAGAAAGGGGAAGAGAGGGGGAAATGGGTCATGGAGAGAGAGAGGGAGAAAGAGGAGAGAGAAAAGGAGAGGGAGAGAGGGAGAAAGAGGAGAGAGAAAGGGAGAGGGAGAGAGGGAGAAAGAGAGGGGGAGAGGAAAAGGGTACAAAGGAAGGGAGAGGGAGGAGAGAAGCGGGCGAGAGAGAGAGAGGAAGAGAGGGGGCGTATAAAAACGGAGAGGAAAGGGTATAAGAGAGAAGGGAGAGGTATGTGGACGATGTTGATGGAAAGACAGGAGTAGGGGAAGGAAGGAAGAGAAATGGAATGGACTACAGAGAAGGGAGACGGACGAGGGAAATGGGGAGAGTTAAGTAGGGAAGGAAAAGATGGGGGAGAAGGCAAAATGAAAGGGAGACGTAGCATAAAAAAGGACGAAAGAATAAAAACATGAGAGCGAACATGGAAGAGGGAAAGAAGGCAACAGATACGAGAGAGAGAGAAGGGGAAAAAAATAGAAGCAGTGAAGAGAAAACGACGAACAGAAAGAGAGGAAAAAGGGAGAGAGGGGAAGAGAGAGAGCAGGCGAGGCAGTGGGAGAGAGGGGAGAGAGGAGAGGGAGAGGCTGAGAGGTTCCTTACATACGATGTCTTTAATGTATTCATATGCTAATGTTTTATGCAATCATTCAGCTACCTGCTGATTCATTCATCCCACGCATTAACCTAATACCACTGAATATTCGTTGTGTGTGTGTGTGTGTGTGTGTGTGTGTGTGTGTTCTCAATACTTACATACACACAGAAGAACAAGAGAACATACTGGACGACTGTGCTTGAAATACTTACACGCTAATGAAAAACAAACGAAAAACGTGCGAAAAAATAAACAGAGGACATGGAAAAGGGAAAAGAAAGGGAGGATAAAATAAATAGACTGAAATATCAAATTAAACGAAAAGATTTTGGAGAATAAGATGTTTTATAAGGCATATTGCTTAGAGGTTTCAGCGTGACATTTAAAAGACAGAATAAAAAAATAAAAAAACTTTAAGTGGGTAATGACGATAATCATGATAATTATAATCTTTATCATTAATAATTTCATTATCATCATTATTATTATCATCATCATTATTATTGTTATCATCAGTGCCATTATCATTATCATTATTATCATTACCATAATTATTGTTGTTGTTGTTATTGTTCTATTTATATTCTTATTTATATAACCATCATTATCATTATTATCATCATTTCCATTATCTTTCTTCTTTTTTGTCCTTATCATCATTATCGTCATGAGTTTTATCAGGTAACCCAACTCCGTCTCCATGAAAATCCTAATTGGCAACTTCCGAGCTAAGCCCCGCCTCTTTGCCTTTATTCATAGCAGATATTAAATACTATTTTCACTTCTTTTGTTCCTGGTTTCGTTTTCGATTATTTTCCTACCTTTGTTAACACTGAAACCATCTTCAATGCATCGAAAAATTACACCTCAAGATATTGCGCAGACTGACCGGGTCAAAAAGGTATGGCTATATAATTAAACATTTGCATAATTGACTCGATATTGTGACAATTACCAAAAGTAAAACCAAAGTTCCCCTCTTTCATGTCCTCAGAAAACTCTCGGAGAAAAGTCATTTTCATTTTTGAGTTCATCAGGCTAAATGGAAGTGGAGTTACCTGGTTATATGTCCCTGAATTATCACTATTATCTTCATTATCATTACTATTATCGCCCTCTTCACCATCATTCACATCATCACCTTTATTATCATCATTATCATCATCATTATCAACAGCAGCAACATTATCACCACCGCCATCTTTATTATCATCATTATCATTATCTTTATCATTAACAGTAATTACCCTATTAATAAACAAACAACTTAGGAAAAGGCTTCTTAAAACTGCCTATGGAACAACAATTAATCTTTCTGTGATGCATACACAACAACAACAACAGCAACAAAAAAACAACAGCAACAACAACAACAACAACAACAGCAACAAAAACAACAGCAACAACAACAACACCAACCGCAACAGCATAATTGAATACATAATTGAACAGAAAAAAAAAGATATATACGAAAGAGGAAATATGAGAATAATGATGATGATGATAGTAGAGATGGTAATGATGATGATAATAACAATAACGTTGGGCCTAAATGGAGTTTAATGTTCTATAGGCACATTAGTACATTATCATACAATTACGATAATGAGATTAACGATAATGGCAGTAATAATAATGGTATCCCTCCCCCTCTCTCTCCCTCATTCTCTCTCTCTTCTTCTCTTCTCTCTTCCCCTCTGTCTTCTCTGTCTCTGTCTTTCTTTCT
>NC_061852.1:26178593-26181093 GCF_019202785.1 Penaeus chinensis | reverse complement strand
CGCACGCACACACATACACACACATACACAAAAACCCACTTTTTTTCTTCTTTTTTTATACTTTTTTTTCTTGGAATGTGAATTTTCATGACCAGATATAACGCTATCCATTCGTCTTTGGTCAACGAGACCGGGGTCCGATGTTTTTGTTCGTTCGTCATGTTCTGGGGTGTTCTGTTATAAGCGATGGACGTTCAGCAGCAAAATCAGAAGGGTTTCGAATCGCCTCACCCCACTGGCCCTCTCCCCCCTTCCACTACCCCCCCCCCCCTCCCCCCTCGATCTGGCCGTCGTCCGCAACTCCTTCTCAACAAAAGAACATCTGCGCGCGACCCACTGCATTTTGTTCACCTTCCAGGCTGCTGCGTCACTTTAAATCGAGCGAAACGTCGCGAAATGAGAGCGAGCAAGACGAAATATAAAGTCTCCGCTGCCACAATGCTTCACACGCTCGCCACGTCAGCTGAAAGTTAACTGTGTGTGGCGCCCTCCTCCCTCCCTTGCCCCCCAACCCCCCTTTCCCTTCATCTCTCTTTCTTCCTCTTGCCTTCTGCTTCCTCCTTACGCTTTTCTCTATTCTTTCCTCTTCTCTTCAACCTTACTTGTATCTCCTTTCTCCCTCCTTGCCCCTATCCTTTTCTTACTGACTTCCCTCTCGTCTTCTTTGTACCTATATTCACTCATCTCACACCCTCCTCCTTCCCTCCTTTTCCCAACCCTTCGTCTCTCCTCCCTTTCCAATTTTTCAGCGTTACCCTCCTCCTCCCTCCCTCCCTTCCTTCCTTCCTTCCTTCCTCCCTCCATTCCTGCATCCCTCCCACCCCTCCTTCCTTCCTTCCTTCTTACCTTCTTTCCTCTTCTTCCTCCATCCTCCCAACGAGCCAGGGTCCCGCCTCCTTCCCTCTTTGTCGAACACCGTAAGAATACATCGCGTGTTGCTGGCGTTACAAACTTCCCCAGGAATTCAGTATGAGCCGGATGTAATTTTCATTCATTTTATTCTTCACGGTGAATGATGCACAACTCCGAAGTCTTGTCGAGTTTTCCCAGAGTCATTTCCAAGGCAGTGAGGGAGAGCTTTGTTGAATGTGTGTAAATATGTATGTATATATATTTTGTTTCCCCTTGGAAGAGGCCAACTCCTGGTTCCTTCATTTCTGGTACTTGATTATCGTTATGATTATCGTTTTTAGTGATTTTCCAACTTTTGCAGTAATTCCTTATTTTTCTAAAATGGTGCCCAGTTATTATTAGCTATCAGTGATGTCATCATTTGCATTGCTTGACTGTTTTTGTGCGTATATGTTATGAATACCATCAATGTTACTATGTTAATCATCGTTATCAGTGATACCGTAGTAATTAGAGCAACCTTAAATGGGGAAGTGTGTGAAGGAAACAGAAGTAATGAAGCGATGTCAGGTACGCAGTCGAAGAGAATAGGAAAGGAAGTTTGTTGTGGTACGTTTTGTTAAACGGGATGGGGATAGCTGAGGTAAATCTTTATTTCAAGAAATGAAAGAAAAACAGAAAGGATAAGATAAAAAAAAATAAAAAAAGGGTTACCGCATGGATGGATGAAAATGCAAACAGGTGGAATATGTCCTATGCAGGTGCTGCGTAGATCGAGATGGAAGGACAGGTGATGGTGACTTTGTAAGGTGATGATTTAACCGAGGATCAGATGTTGAAAGGCGAAATTTAGGGAGATGAGGCAGGCGCTGGTGGCAGGGACGAGTTGTAGGGTGATTTGTTAACTACTGCAGAAACGACGAAAGAGCTAGTTAGGATACTGCTGGGTACTAACTCTAGAGAGAGAAAGGAAGCAAACGGGAACTTGGTGGACCACAGAAGTTCATAAAAGTATTGGGAAGAGTGTGGCGAGAAGGAAAGACGAAGGAAATAGACAGGTGTTCCGGGAAATGTGACAAAAGCAAGGAAAGAGGTAACGAAGAACGGAAGAGAGAAAAGGCCTAATACTGAGTGTAAGAAGGGAGAAAAGGTTAATACTGACTGGAAGAAGGGAAGAAGCCTTATATTGACTGGAAGAAGAGAAAAAGGCCTTATACTGAGTGGAAGAAGGAAAAAATGTCTTATGCTGGTTGGAAGAAGGGAGAAAAGACATAATACTGACTGGAAGAAAAAAAAGGTCTTATACTGACTGGAAGAAGGAAAAAAGGATTTACACTGACTGGGAGAAGGGAGAAAAGACCTATCACTGACTGAAAGAAGGAAGGAAACACCTTATGCTGACTGGAAGGAAGAAAAGGGCTTATACTGACTGGAAGAAGGAAGAAAAGGCCTTGCATAAACTGGTGTGACAGGGGGCCGAGCTGGGAAGGATGTACAGAAATTAGGATGATAAATGATGCACAAGCAAGAATAGTAAATCGAAGAGCTCATGACTGAAATAGAAGAGAGAAAATTGGATGAGGTGATGGTGAATCCCGAACTGAGTTTGGAATTGCAGTCTAGATACTCATAAAAGAATTGGGATGTT
>NC_061852.1:26153593-26158593 GCF_019202785.1 Penaeus chinensis | reverse complement strand
AAGATGGTGATCATGACAATAATAACAATTATTATAATAATGATAACTATAATGATAATGATACTAAATGATAATTTCACTTATAACAATTATGATGTAATAATTGTAACGATGAAAACAATCACTTTAAATGAAAAATCCCACGTTTCTGTTATTAATCCCTTTTTAAACGGTTTCCTTTTATAAAAATACGCTTCCCCTCCACCATCACCACCACAACCACCTCCACCTCCACCTCCACCACCACCCCTACCCCCCCCCCCAACCTCCACCACCACCACCCCCTCCACCACCTCCACCACTATCCCTACACTCCTACCACCTCCACCACTATCCCTACACTCCTACCACCTCCACCACTATCCCTACACTCCTACCACCTCCACCACTATCCCTACACTCCTACCACCTCCACCACTATCCCTACACTCCTACCACCTCCACCACTATCCCTACACTCCTACCACCTCCACCACTATCCCTACACTCCTACCACCTCCACCACTATCCCTACACTCCTACCACCTCCACCACTATCCCTACACTCCTACCACCTCCACCACTATCCCTACACTCCTACCACCTCCACCACTATCCCTACACTCCTACCACCTCCACCACTATCCCTACACTCCTACCACCTCCACCACTATCCCTACACTCCTACCACCTCCACCACTATCCCTACACTCCTACCACCTCCACCACTATCCCTACACTCCTACCACCTCCACCACTATCCCTACACTCCTACCACCTCCACCACTATCCCTACACTCCTACCACCTCCACCACTATCCCTACACTCCTACCACCTCCACCACTATCCCTACACTCCTACCACCTCCACCACTATCCCTACACTCCTACCACCTCCACCACTATCCCTACACTCCTACCACCTCCACCACTATCCCTACACTCCTACCACCTCCACCACTATCCCTACACTCCTACCACCTCCACCACTATCCCTACACTCCTACCACCTCCACCACTATCCCTACACTCCTACCACCTCCACCACTATCCCTACACTCCTACCACCTCCACCACTATCCCTACACTCCTACCACCTCCACCACTATCCCTACACTCCTACCACCTCCACCACTATCCCTACACTCCTACCACCTCCACCACTATCCCTACACTCCTACCACCTCCACCACTATCCCTACACTCCTACCACCTCCACCACTATCCCTACACTCCTACCACCTCCACCACTATCCCTACACTCCTACCACCTCCACCACTATCCCTACACTCCTACCACCTCCACCACTATCCCTACACTCCTACCACCTCCACCACTATCCCTACACTCCTACCACCTCCACCACTATCCCTACACTCCTACCACCTCCACCACTATCCCTACACTCCTACCACCTCCACCACTATCCCTACACTCCTACCACCTCCACCACTATCCCTACACTCCTACCACCTCCACCACTATCCCTACACTCCTACCACCTCCACCACTATCCCTACACTCCTACCACCTCCACCACTATCCCTACACTCCTACCACCTCCACCACTATCCCTACACTCCTACCACCTCCACCACTATCCCTACACTCCTACCACCTCCACCACTATCCCTACACTCCTACCACCTCCACCACTATCCCTACACTCCTACCACCTCCACCACTATCCCTACACTCCTACCACCTCCACCACTATCCCTACACTCCTACCACCTCCACCACTATCCCTACACTCCTACCACCTCCACCACTATCCCTACACTCCTACCACCTCCACCACTATCCCTACACTCCTACCACCTCCACCACTATCCCTACACTCCTACCACCTCCACCACTATCCCTACACTCCTACCACCTCCACCACTATCCCTACACTCCTACCACCTCCACCACTATCCCTACACTCCTACCACCTCCACCACTATCCCTACACTCCTACCACCTCCACCACTATCCCTACACTCCTACCACCTCCACCACTATCCCTACACTCCTACCACCTCCACCACTATCCCTACACTCCTACCACCTCCACCACTATCCCTACACTCCTACCACCTCCACCACTATCCCTACACTCCTACCACCTCCACCACTATCCCTACACTCCTACCACCTCCACCACTATCCCTACACTCCTACCACCTCCACCACTATCCCTACACTCCTACCACCTCCACCACTATCCCTACACTCCTACCACCTCCACCACTATCCCTACACTCCTACCACCTCCACCACTATCCCTACACTCCTACCACCTCCACCACTATCCCTACACTCCTACCACCTCCACCACTATCCCTACACTCCTACCACCTCCACCACTATCCCTACACTCCTACCACCTCCACCACTATCCCTACACTCCTACCACCTCCACCACTATCCCTACACTCCTACCACCTCCACCACTATCCCTACACTCCTACCACCTCCACCACTATCCCTACACTCCTACCACCTCCACCACTATCCCTACACTCCTACCACCTCCACCACTATCCCTACACTCCTACCACCTCCACCACTATCCCTACACTCCTACCACCTCCACCACTATCCCTACACTCCTACCACCTCCACCACTATCCCTACACTCCTACCACCTCCACCACTATCCCTACACTCCTACCACCTCCACCACTATCCCTACACTCCTACCACCTCCACCACTATCCCTACACTCCTACCACCTCCACCACTATCCCTACACTCCTACCACCTCCACCACTATCCCTACACTCCTACCACCTCCACCACTATCCCTACACTCCTACCACCTCCACCACTATCCCTACACTCCTACCACCTCCACCACTATCCCTACACTCCTACCACCTCCACCACTATCCCTACACTCCTACCACCTCCACCACTATCCCTACACTCCTACCACCTCCACCACTATCCCTACACTCCTACCACCTCCACCACTATCCCTACACTCCTACCACCTCCACCACTATCCCTACACTCCTACCACCTCCACCACTATCCCTACACTCCTACCACCTCCACCACTATCCCTACACTCCTACCACCTCCACCACTATCCCTACACTCCTACCACCTCCACCACTATCCCTACACTCCTACCACCTCCACCACTATCCCTACACTCCTACCACCTCCACCACTATCCCTACACTCCTACCACCTCCACCACTATCCCTACACTCCTACCACCTCCACCACTATCCCTACACTCCTACCACCTCCACCACTATCCCTACACTCCTACCACCTCCACCACTATCCCTACACTCCTACCACCTAATGATAATCCGATCCACAGAGAAAGCCTTACTGATAACAATAATCAGTTAATGGCTGAGAGTATAATTATCCTTACAATGCATGATCATGAGTCATAATGATAATAATGACAATAAACATTAATAACAATCACGATAATGAAATAATTACAATAGCCATAATATTTGATAGTCATATCGCTATTATTATTACCTTTGCTATTGTTGTCACTTCTACTATCGTTATCATTATCCTGATCAAGATTGCTATTCAGTATTATAAACAAAAGTAATGGTTGCATCATTTTCATATAAGGCCTACAATGGTAACAGAATATAACATCAAATCTCTAAAAAAAAAAAAAAAAGTTTCAAATATCATATTTCTTTTTCTTTTTTTCCAGAAAATCCTCAAGACTCATCACTAACACAAAACATTACTTCAGCTTCATAAAAAAGTAAAATCTGGGAATTCTTATAACGGAAGTTGACAGTATATTCTCTTGAAACTAACTCTTTGACCTTACAACTTGAGGTTAGATGTAATGAAAGGTAAATAAGTCGTTGTCCGAAGAGTATGGGTCAGATTATAGTACTCGTATTTGCATTAAAATTGGTGACAATAATAGTAATGAAGGTGACGTCAATAAATAATGATATCTTTGACCGTAATAATAGAAGTGATGATATTACAAAAAGTAATGAAAATACTAGTCATCACTAACTAAACCAACAACGATTATGAAAATGTTAATTACGATTACATTGCAATTACTTACCATCTGAATGAAATCAACTTCACAAGAAAGGGAAAATCATTTTGAACCTCAGTTCCACTTCAGTGAAATTTGCATTTGGCTTCGGAGAGCAATCTGGAGTTTGTGCATTTGAAGCTATGATTTGAAACTAAAGGGTTCTTAGTAATAACATGAACATAATAATTGCAATAGAATCGATATTTACACTGATTCCATTGCAATTATTTTTCACTGATAATTATATTACTGTTATTACTTTTGCTCCTAAAACAGTACTTTTCCTATCAGTTTCACAATCATTGTACTATTGTTCTTGTTTTAATTATCATTATCAACACCATTATATCGACGCTCATCTAACATTATTATTACGTGGAAGATATTACTGCTACTGTTATCATCATTATTGTCGTTGCGATTATCATATCATCATTATTAATATCGTGATTATTATTATTTTCATCATCATGATCATTATCATTATTATTATCATTATCATTACCATTACTATTATTATTACTATTATTATAATTATTATTATCATTATCCTCATTATTATCCTCCTCATCATCATCATCAACATCATCATCATCACCATCATCATCGTCGGCATCATCATCACTATCATCATCATGGCCATAATCATTATCATTATTATTATAATTATTATTATTATTACTATTATTATTATTAGTCTCATTTTTATCATTATTATTGTTATCATTATTACCGTTACCACTTTTATCATTATAATTATAACAAAAGTGAGCGCAGACGAATGGAAATTGGTGCTTAAGCAAATTAAAAACGTATCGTTATTAATTTTATAATCATCATTGGTCATCAAGCATTACCATTATCATTATTATTGTTTTTATTATTTTATTAAAAATGCCGCTGAAATCGACACAAGCTATTATAAGCTTTGGACCTTCTATTCACTTGTATAAAACAGAAGAAAATGACAATGTTATCTACCTT
>NC_061852.1:26126093-26151093 GCF_019202785.1 Penaeus chinensis | reverse complement strand
TGAATTACACAGAGTAGTGAGGAAAAGGTACGTAGAATTTCAAGGGGAAACAAGTTACAAAGGGACATCAAAGGCTAAATATACATTGCAACAGAGTACTGTTTAAAATCATCTTATTTATTTTTTATATGTCTGTTTTACAAGCCATACCGTGGAAAGTCTTGGATCGTGTATATATATATCAGCTGTATACATATTAAAAGCATAGCATACAGCTTTCTAAAATTATGGTCATGGTAACTGTGTTAAAAATGATGATGACAATGGTAATCAGAATGATGATACGAATAATGATAATGATGATAATATAAAATGATAATAAGAACGATAATGATGATGATTATGGTAACAGGAATGATAATAGTAAGAGCGATAATGATAATGACTATGATAATAAAGAAAATAATAATGAGAATGATAATGATAATATTGATACTGATAATGATGATGATAATTGTAATAATAGTAATAATGAGAAGAAGAATAATGCTAATAATAATAAGAATAATACTGATAACAATAATGATAATAAAAATAATAATGATAATGGTAATAATAATAATTAAATTAACAATACCAATTATAACAACAATTATAATACAAATTTATAATACCAATTATAACAATTATAACAACAATAATTATATGATAATCGTAATGATAAAAATAACAATGATGATACGGATAATAAAAACAGCAACAACAACAATAATAATAGTAATAAAATATAATTATTATTATAATTATCATTATTATTATTATTATCATTATCAATAGTGATAATGATAATGAATAATGATAATCATAATCACAATGATGATGATAATCATAATGATTATAATAATAATAATGATAATAATAATAATAATAATAATAATCATCATTATCATCATCATCATAAGTATCATCATCAATTATTATAATAATAATGATGATAATAAATAATGATAATAATAATTATTATTATAGTAATGATAATTGTGATAAAGATAACAATTATGATAGTGATAACATTAATGACAATAATAACAACTTATCCCGCTCAGAAATGCGTATTGGCCTCGATATCCCACTCGAGGCTTGCGAAGAATTATAAATTGCTGTCGCCTCATACATGCTGATTTTTCAAGACGTCGGTACGCAAGGCAAGTGGGAAAATCTATTCAACGGGCATTTGGTATCAAATCCTCAGCCAGCCCACGGACGTCTTCGATATCTTTTAATCAAATTTTGATTTGTGTTCCTTTCTTTAAATGTTTGTAATATTCTTGCTTGTATTTTTCTTTCATAAACCGCCTTTCAAATATCACAGAATACAGCAATCTTACGATAAATTGATGTTCTTAAAGCATCATTTTAATAAGCAGAGCGAACATTTCTTTGCGCACGGCCTTGTTTGTTGAAATAAAGTGGGGTTAACGACCTTGGTTCGTCAACACTCGTGTAAGGAATGTTGTTATGCCCGAACCGTTGATGATAAAAACGCAGCAATAAGTTAAATAATTGTGAAACAGAAGTGCCCTTGGGAGTCAGAAGCTTCGCGTTTTGCTCGGCATTATTGCTTCTGAGCTGAATAACGTAAATTACGTAAAGTAAATAAGTCTTTTTGTAGACTTTTCTGCATTTTCTTATGCTTTAATTTTGTGGGTAAAACGAGGCTACGGTAGTAGTCAACACCCCACTTCAGACGCGCAGCACTTGACTAGTACTGCAGCGGTTTTGAGCTTCCTTTGGGCGCATTTTTTTCTTCTGTACTAAATTCCTTTCCTTTCTTTCTTTATTTGATTTTTCTGAGCTTACCGGAGGTCCCCTGTGGGCTCCCATATTCGCTTGGCAGATGAATCGTGTGGAAGAACTCAATCTGAATCTCTCCAAGGATCCAGCTGTTGGAACTCCATAGTTTCCCCTTGGACCAATCTAGTCGAGCTTCATTTGTTCAGACTAGGGAAGGGGAAGAGATCTGAAGCAGGAATCATATTTCTTCAACACACTTCTAATTACCAAGGATCAAATGCAATACGTACAGATGGTTCGAAATCTGAAAATGGCGTGGGCTCTGCAGCACTGAGCAGGAGGAAGACTGCAGTTGGCAGTTTTTCCTTAGCAGCATCGATTTTCACCTTGCTTTGTAAGCAATCAAGAACCTAAAGTCCTTTCATTAATTTGCTCTCCCTCAGACATTGCAAGTAAAAATATATATATATATATATATATATATATATATATATATCTTATATATATTTTTTTTATTTTCCTTTCAGGCTAGTGCCTAAAATTCCATGATTTTTTAAGCAGTGGACACCTAGATTCCCATTTTATTTGGTGTTATTAACACCATATAAAAGTGAAAAAAGGGTGCATTCACATATTGTAGTTCTATGAAGCATTTAAACTTCTTGCCGCAAAGTGATTTTTTCTCAGTCGGTCATCATGTTCACTCTGCGGTCTCGATCGCATTACTCATTACAGCGACATGTCAACTAGTTCGTGTTACTACACGTTTGTAGAAATTAATCATTTCGTATTTGTACCCATATACTCCAAAATAATTAGGTATAATGTGTATTTAAGTAATATAAAAATAACTATATATTTTTTTTACACGTACATTTTCCCAACCGGGATCAGAGATTGAAGCATTTCGGCCTCGCTACACTATCCCTGCGTTCACTTTGGCAAAGCGCGCTGTGCGTTGCGTGTCAAAAATCATGTGTACGGTCGATCTGTCAAAACGTTTCGCGAAGCGTTGCGTGTGAACAGGCCTCGCCTCGTTTGCAAACAACCAAAATGCTGCTGTTAGAACTTCAACAGAACATGTGTCGGAACTGCTACATATATTGCATTTTACCTTTCCATCTTTGTTAGTCATGAATTGTGTGTGATATAGAAATTGTCTACACGAGTTACGAGCCCTCAATCAGGAAAACAATTCTTCTCTCTCACTCTCGACAGGCCTCAGTGGTAAAAGCAGATTGTTTACGATAATCAGCGTTTTTGGCCGGGGAGGAAAAGGTCAAGTGCACGACTATTTCGAAACATTCCGGTTGGCTTTTGCCCCTGTAGTTAGCCCAGTTAATGACTTGAATTTTCTTCCTCAAACTTTTTTCATTTGTAGTTTTTCCATCTACGGTAAGAGGTTTCCCCAAGTTATTATACAAGCCAAGTTAATTGTTAGTGGTAAAATTACCCAAGAAATATTTAAGCCTATCCTACATACGCTTTTTCCATTTTCTATTCCTGACAGAAAATGTACGTAATGTAAAACTAAGTTAATCTGAATCTGAATAATTAAGGCGTAATGCGGTAAACAAGAGTTAGTGCTATTCTCATTTTATTATTTTATTGCACTCATAGTGCCACTGAGCGGAAGTTTAGAGGCGAGTGGACAAATATCAGTCGTGACTTATGGCTGTTCAAAATGATCCTACGAAGGCCAGCTGCTCCTTCTGCCACACCGATTTTAATGCTAATATGATCAAAATGTGGAATGTGAGGCTGAATATGTTTACTTGAATAAAGTTTACTTCGAACTGTGATTTAATATATCCTTAATATATGCGATGTGATAAAGATTATAACTAAAACTATCAGAATGATCTTTATTAGTACCACTGCGTATTTAAATGCTATATACTTTTTTTATTTTTTTTTTGACATTGTAAGTAAAACAAAACAAAAAAAATCTTATGTATTTTTCTATTTCCTTTCAGGCTAGTGCCTAAAATTCCATGATTTTTTAAGCAGTGGACACCCAGATTCCCATTTTATTTGGTGTTATTAACACTATATAAAAGTGAAAACAAAATAGTGTTCACATATTGTAGTGTATAATATGGTGAAGATTATAAAGTAATATGTGATGTATTGATGCAAAAATTATACATGATTTATCAAAGATTATTGCAAAAGCATTTTGATTTTGTTCAAATTATTACCAGAATAATGTGTGTTTTGGGTGTCATTTCTAAAAAAAAAAAAATGTGCGACGTTACTACATCCTTCTCTCTTTCAGGGAAGACAAACTCCCAAGAAGTGTGAGGAGTCCCGGCTGGAGAGATAGGAACTGCCCCAGAGAGTCGGCCAACAAGCCAACAGTGCCCAGGATCTCATTTTTGGGATTAAGTTCGCCACAATTGTTATGGTATGTTTCTTAGCTGAACACTACCTTCCATTCACACTTGCTGACCATCTAGGTGAATTGTGGAAAGTAATCTTCCCCTTTTGTAACCAAGGCTCAGGGAAATTGCATAACTAGAGAACTCGCCCGTAAGATGAGGTCTAATAAATTTTGAATCCACCGATGTCAGCAACACAAACTGTATGACTTCTCGTCAAATTTTACGATTCAGATGCCCAACGGATCAAAACACACTTGACCTTATTGATATACATAATACTTGTAATGAAATGGTTGCCTCCACAGGAATAAATCTATACAGCCTCATTGTGGCTACGCTGAATGCTACAACCTGTTAGGGTTTGTGGCTGATGGGGCAAGCATTATAATGGAGAGCACAACTCATTCATTAGCAGATTGTGTGCATCATTCTGAAGATTTCATTAGAAATGTCAACACTCATTTTCCCACAGTGCAAGGAAGCACAGATATTCCTCGAGGTCAAACCTCATAAAATCATCTATGTTTGCCAGACACGTTGGCTTCCACTTCATCAGGCAGTGGAACGGGTATTGGAGCATATTCAATATTGACTCCTTTCAACAGGCTGAGCCTCCCTTTTCAGTGAGAAAGTCCTACTTTACACATGTATGACAGCCTCATTCGCTTAAACAAAAACCTTTTATATGGTGTTTGCTACAGAGACTCTGTCGGCAAAGCTGGCTTATTAACCTCTGATCCGGTATTTCCTGAGAATCATCTTCCATTAAATCAGGTTTATTTAGGTGCAGCTGTGCATAACCTGCCCCAGGAGGAAAATTACTATAGAAACCCAGGAATGGTTAATCATGCAAAGGGGAAGTGTCTTTTTTTTTTTTAAAGATAGCAAAGAAAATGAAAAAGAGATTCAATTTGAATAACAAGCTTTGATGTCTGACCTCATTTCTAGAACCAAAGACACTCCTCAATAAAAAAAAAAAAAAAAAAAAAAAAAGAGTATTCCCGTTCGTGCCTGAAGATTATTTATTTTACCTGATTTTTTTTTTTTTTTTTTTTTTTTTTTTATATACTCTACAAGAATATCCTCTTCACTCTGTCCAAGTTTAGTGTGTAAAGGTTAGCCCATACCTAAAACCACCAAGCGGATGCACCCTCAACAACCGTAAATTATAAAAAAAAAATAATAATAAATAAATAAATAAAACAAATAACGAATAAATAAAATTAGATTTTTATTCATTCGATAAGTTTTCTGAGACAAGCAGGCATATTTAAAAAGACCTTGCTTTTACATAATTCAGGGCCTTAATAAGTCTAAATCCGACAATGTTAATAAGCCAGAGGTATCCCTACCTTGTTAATTGCAATACAGTTGTTGGACTGGGTCCTATTCATTATGTACTGAATCTTATTTTTCTAATGAGCTGCTGATATCTTCGGTACTTAAATTGTTATAAAAAAAATTGCAAATGACATTGGCGATATTCAGAGGGATTGTCACCAACAGAGAGGCTTGCGCTCTATATAACCGAGGTCCTTTTTAATTACATGTTATCATGAAATAGATTAAGATTGTTGAGTCTTCTAGCATTACCTATTCTGTAATATATATATATATATATATATATATTTCACTCTCTATTCATTTCCACTTTTGTCAACCTTGCGCAGCGAATGGAAATCTGTTGACAAGACTATTTCATTTTGATTATGAAATTAAATTTATTCTTATTTTCCAATAAAACGGAGATTGCGTCGGTGAAAAAAGGGATACCTGATATCAAAACAGTTTTCAAACGTTTATGTCCTTACAAGCATTCACCGATGATATATTTTTTTAATAAATGTATGAAAAGGGAAAAGAAATACACTGGAAAATGACACGGAAATTTATTACTGGAAATATTGAAATGGAGTATCATTTCCATTTTTTCTCCAAAATATTCCTAGTATTGAATTAAAATATCGTGATTTTAATTATATTTCTTTCTACTGCGTACTTCTTTCAGCTGATAAGTTTCACTACAACTTTCAGGAAATCAAACATGATTCCGTTGATAAATCCAGATATTTCAGTGAAGTTACTGTTCTTATTTTGCATGATCCCTAAATAGGAGAGTGATGGAAATTGTTTTGCGAAAATCTGAAAAGGTTTACTATTTTTTCACTTACTACCTGATTCCTGTGATAAACTGGTAATATTAAAATCTCATATGCCTGATAATGCTTAGTTTAAGCACCCGGCTTATATATTCAGGCTTGATAATACACACAATGATGATAGCATAGTTCTCATTATGCTCGTGATCATATTGCAAGTCGAATTCCCTGCCACTCATTTTTAGTGTTATTGTCAATTCATCACTATTGCTATTACAACCATCAATATAATTTATTGTTTATGTGGTTGTTGACGCTAGTGCCGTTATAATTATCATTACCACAACTGCCACCCATATTCTTAGAGTCATTGATTTGTTTTTATTATTATTATTAATTTCACAACATTAATTTCCATTACCATTCATCTTTAATATAAGTTGCCAGCATGACTATATTCCACATATTATCTTAAGGGCAACTGTATCAAGAAATATAAGATACAGCTTTCTGTTTATAATCTTCCATCAGTTTCTACTTGGACTATATTCAATTATTTATTTATTCCTTCTTTTTGCTGCTTACTTTTCGATACATCCGTTTATTCCTTGTGGCTAAAGAGTCTGTTAAGAATCTATTCTATATTTAATGCTCATTACTTTGGACGTTGGCTATCTGAAAACCACACAGAGGTTTTTGACCTGCCAAGGCACGGTGTTTAACTTAAGCAAAATAATATATGATGAAGAAAGTGATGATTGTAATAACAGTAACAACAATGATATAATCATCAGTATCTTTATTATAATTTTTCAAGATCATATTGATTACTTTCAAAATTATTTTTTCTGTCTTTTCTCCCTCCTTTAGTTGAAAAGTGAACGCAGAGTGAGAGGAACTAAGTTGTTCGTGTGAAAGGTAGGGTCAACGACCTCATGACAGTTACGAATACCCTTGTTGTTGTTTTCACGAACTTTGGTGTTTTCGGCTTTTTAGTTTCCTTTATTTTCATCGAAGTATTTACGAAATTAAGAAGATCCATTATTCTATAGGTATTATATATCCAAGTTTTTTTTTGTTTTTTTTTTAAGATCTTTAACAGTATCAGTGGTAATAACAAATATTCTTATAGATATTACGTAGATAACGGCGATAACTATATTCCCATATAAATAGCAACAGATTAATGAAAGATATATGGTTAATCGAAAAACAATAAGAGAAAAAAAATTAAGAAAGATCGATATAAGACGGAGTGATGATGATATACATATATATAGATTAACAATATTTTCACTATTATTGTATCATTACAATCAGTACCGCTATCAACAATGAAACATAAAATTATTATTATATCTATGATAATGATAACTATTGTCATAAAACTAGTATGAAATGAAAATGGATATACGACGGAGTGACATAATTATATTAACATTAACCCTATTATCAGTAGTACTGTCATTATCACTGTCGCCACCGGTGTTTACATTAAAATATGACTTATCACCAGAGAAAAAAAGTAAAAGGACTCGTATTTAACAATTACATTGGTATATAAATTACTTAGATTTCAAGGGATCCGTGGTAATTGATATTTTTTTTGTTTTCTTTTCTTTTAAATCACTTGATCAAGTTTTCACTCGGCCGGATTTATTTTATATGTTAGTTAACCTTCCTTTCCTGGATATTTCATATTTCAAAAATGGCTTAACGAAGGGATATGCTCGAATCTAAGGAATTTCGACGCACCGAACGGAAATTAAGGACAGGAAAGTGTAAGAGCGTTATATCCACATCCCAAAGAATATTATGGCACTTATTTATTGAAATATACTATAAAAATATGACATTAATAAGTAATAATGCTCATGATTATGAAAATAATAATAATAACAATAATAATATTGATAATAATGGTAAGTAATCATTTGAATCATGATTATTATAATAATATAAACAAGAATGGATGATGATGATATCACTTACGATAATGATAATCACTGATAGTTACTGGTAATTTATAACCATAATGATAATAATTGAAGAAATATCTGAATGGTTTGGTATTAAGATATTCCTATCTTGTTAAAGAAACTGTGTGTGTGTGTGGCAGGCAACTCAGTGCGGTGATAGTGAGGCGGAAGAATGCGGGGGCGTGGGAGAGGCTCGCCGCGTCGCCTCACCACAACCCTCAACATCGAGGGATAGGCCTACGCCTGCTGGCCCTTTTGATATGCCACCATTTGTGTCTTCGCACACGAAGCGCCTGAGGCTGACACAAGATGTGAAAAGTGATGAGGAAAATACATTTTCTAACAAATATCTGGTGTCAGACGAACAGTTAGAGGGAATTATGTCTCTCCTCCATTGCCCCACGGAACAGTGCACGGGAAGACCCGTGATAAAACCAATTGAGAAGGTGTTTGACTCAGACATAACACTAGTGTGCCCCTCATGTGAGAAGACGTTGGCTATCTTGCTCCCAAAGAAACATGGTCCCTTCACGGAGATGAACCTCATCAATGTATATAACAGCATAGTCACTGGTATAGGTCGGGAAGGCCTTCAAAAAAGTGCAGGATTTTTTTCCGAAGAACAACTTCACTGCAGGCAGTTACAACAGGCACTGTACATATCTGTACAAACAGATGAAGCCGTATTATGACGGGCTCATGGCACAGTGCCGTAAGAAGGTCACTGATTATTACCTTTCCCACAACCTTAGTGACACAGATGAGGAAGGTAACATAAATATAGAGGTATCGTATGATGGAACCTGGATGACCCGTGGCTTTAAAAGCCACATTGGTGTTGGGTTTGTTGTTGACTCCCACACGGGGATTGTCCTGGACTTCGAAGTCCTGTGCAATTGGTGTCCAACATGCTCCAAGAAAGGGGATGCAGATAACCATGTGTGCCACAAGAATTTTGATGGTAAGTCTGGTGCCATGGAGAAAGAGGCAGCAGTACGCATGTGGTCCCGCTCGACTAAGTATAAAATGAAATATACAACATTTATTAGTGACGGGGACTCGAGTGCCTTCAATGCCATCATGGCACTAAACCATGGCAGAGGACCCTACACTGACCCCGTTGTAAAAGAGGAATGCTGCAACCATGTCAGCAAACGACTTGGGACAAGGTTGCGAAAACTAAAGAAAGATACAGGGGACATAAGTACCACCAAGACGGGAAAGAGAAGAAGAAAAAGTTCCCTTGGTGGCGCTAACAAGCTGACGGACGATGTGATTGATCACCTGTCACATTATTACGGCTAGGCCATTCGTGACAATACGGGGAAGGATGTCGATGCCATGAGGAAGGCAATATGGGCATCCTTCTTCCACCTGTCATCAACAGATGATAAGCCGGCCCACTCTCTGTGTCCCTCTGGCCCCAACTCGTGGTACTTCTACAAGAGGGCACATGCAGTGAATGAGGAACCCGACAGGCATTCTTCGAAGAACTTATATCTGGCTCGGAAACCTTTTGAGCAACTAAATTTAATAAAAGGTATTTATAGTGAGCTAACGAGTCAAGACCTTATAAGACGCTGCCTGAAGGGAGTGACTTAGAACCCGAACGAGTCGCTGCACCAGAAATTGTGGGGGAAACTACGAAAGGAAAAAAATAGTGGAAGATTCCGAGTTCGCTTTGTTTGTCGAGTCACAGTGCTAGAGCACAATTTTGGAAAGGAAGTGTGTCTGATGACGCGTATGTTCGGCATCAACACCAGTGTCAGACAGTCCCAGGAATTCCAGGAACACCAGACAGAGGAACACAGTGCCTCCATCAAGTCAAAGAAGCCGAGGTGTGTGGCTCACCCAACGATTTTTTTATTTATTTTTTTTTTCTCAAAAAGTATGAGGAATTTGAAAAATCCGTCTTCACGGTCTTGTGAATGGTGCTGCAAGCACTGCGGCGAGCCGAACGCCACACTAGTCCACTACCTAGAAAATTGTAACCATACACAATTCCTGAGACATGGACCGCCCACAACAGCCGCCGTGCTGGTAAAGAGGCTATGCGAAATGCTTACACCATGGCGGCAGGAGCGCTTGCTGGCAATCCCGCCGCCACGGTAAGCACCGAGTGTCAGACAACTCAATGAGACAGCCGTAAAAAAGCTGACACAGGCCGGGCCATATCTAGAAGGCCCGGGCGAAGCTAGAACTTCGCAAACCAACCCCCCCCCCCCCCCCTCACGGTCTTGTTGGGTATATAAATGAGTATATATGAGATTTCAAGATCGTAGCTCCTTGCATTATTTACGAATTTCGGTTTTTATTGTTTTGCGCTTTTATTTATAGTCCGATCACAACGAAAATTTACAGGAATCCTATTTAGATATGTACCTGATATGATAAGAAAAAAAATTGAGAGAGATCGACCCAAAATCAACGAAGATAGCAAATAGGCGGACCCGCCTGGAGAACGATCAATTTTTTACCAAATCGAAAAATTCTGACTTAATAATGATATTAATTTGGCAACATTCCTCTGTATGTTCTAAAAGTTTCGAAGCGAAATTTGCAAAAATAAAGAAGATACAGCATATTATGTATACCACTATATTTTTCGCGCATCGCCATAAATGTACGTGTCGCGACATTTGATGTATTAGGTTATTTTATAGGCTAAATTACACTGACAAAATTGCAAATAATAACTCGTATTAGGCAACTGTTATGTAAGCACAGATGCTCACGCACCAGAGACCTCAGTGCCCTGATAAAGTCAACCAAGTGAAGCTGTATCTCATTGTGCTCTGTCGACTCGCTCGCAGCCAGACTTTTTACTTATTCACTTTTGACTTTATAGCAACCAAAGACCATGGGTAGAGGGTCTAACGTGAAAAGGAAGTTATTGCGAAACCTTTAGAAAGCAAAAGCAAAGAAACTGATTAATTGTAATACAGTTATTGGCCATCGTTCCATTGATGATATATATTATTCTATATACCAGATCAGCTACCGTTATCTTTGATACGGATTTAAAACAGGTATAGGTGACACTCCCTCTGTTAGTGTTACCAATACAATCCCGTCTGATCAGGAACCTTGAATCTAATACCTTCACCCTGAATCTGTTCTTTCTTTCTCTCTCTCTTTATTAATCTGGAATTGAACGATAGGAACATAGCGTTATTGCATGTCCATTGGTTTTTCAAAGGTGTGCTATGAAATTAAATGTTAAATGGTTTTTACTTGGTTATTTTATCAATAGTGTTATGGAAATTTACGTATAAGTTTCGATATAATTTATTGTAACAGTATATAAATACTAAGTATATAAATACTAAATGTTTTTTTCTTGGTTATTTTATCATTAGTGTTATGGAAATTAACGTACAAGTTTCGATATAATTTATTGCAACAGTGACGAGACTATTGTATATGATTTATGAAACTATATTTCATTGATGAAATGAAACGGAGATAATGTCGGTGTAAAAAAAAGGCGATAACTGATTTCAAATACCTTTCAGGTGAGCTCAATACGTACCAGTTTTTTTTTTTCCAAAGATGTCTTTATTATAAAAGTCTAAACGTGTCTGTAGCATGAAAAAGTGGAACATTATCAACTGTGGATAGAAAATGACTACATAAAATATATTTTTTAAAAACAAACTCGCGATTTCCATGCGATAATGAAATTTCAATTTACTTTTTTTTTTTTTTTTTTTTTTTGAGTACGTTGTTTTCATTAATCACATCGGAAATTTCACTGATGATTCCCGGATACATTAGTGAAATAAAAATGTTTAAAGTTTTGCATTATCTCTAAATGTAAGAGGTATTGAAAACTGTTTTGCGAAAATCTCTAAAAACTCTCCAACTTGGTCGATATTTTAACCAAAACTCATTTCAGGAAAATATAAATAATACGTTTCAAGTACATGCAGCGTTTTGGATCATACTAATTATGGTAAGATCTTGTCAGAAGATATCGACACGGGCGAATGAAATTTTCAAGCGTGCGACTCGTATATTCATGCTTGATAATACACACGTTTGATCCTATTACAATCCAAATTAGCTCCTACACATAGTCACCGTTGTTGTCAAAGTATTTATCAATAATTGCTAACATTATCATTAATACTGTTTAATATTGTGATTATTAACACTAGTGCCTTTATAATTGTTATCACTGTAATTACTGATATAGTACCATTACCACCGATATCCGTGTTATGATCATTATTGCATTAGTTTTCTTTATAACGGATTTTACCATAATCATTTATGATATAATTAAACTTGTACACATATGTTGCCGATCATTCATCAACCATTTCTAATAAATATCTTACTTTGTTTTCAGTTTCTCTTTGGACTATATCTAAATAATCATTCATGTTTGCTTTTTGTTGTTTATACTGTATGATTCCCCAAATTATCAAAATGTGATGGTGATGCTTAACAGTTACAATGATAGTGCTCCTAATATGCTTATTGATACTGATGACTATATTGTCATAAAGGAGTAGTATGGTAAGAGATGGAGAGAAAAATAAAAAAACAAGAAAGAAAAGAAAATGCAAAATTGATACGAAGGGGTAACTTCTATATTAAAACTAAGACTACTATCACAATTATTGTGCTATTATTATCGTTACCACTGTTTACATTAAAGCATCATGTAATTACCAACATAAAAGCAACATAAAAGGACTCGGGTAGGCGGGTGTCATACTCATTGGGGCATCTTGGATAACAAGGATATTGACATATGGTATTGATAAGCTAATGTTACTGCATCTGTGTATGGTATTACAAGTATTGACCACGTTCTGCTTATAATATATTTCAGTCCATGATAACTTTGATTTTTTAAAATAAAGATCTGTGTCATTTTATAAGTGTATTGTTATCTGAATCACTGGCATCGGCGCCCTTCAGTCGAATGTAATTACTTCATCTCTAAATCTTCTTTATACCTCAAAAGTGGCTTAACGAAGCGACGTGACTTTGTTTTATTGTCCTTGGCTTTCTATAAAAGTTTTAATCCCGCTGGATTTTCCTGGGAATAATATCGTTAGTATGAACGCTGAAATATAATCCGGAGTGTTATTAATTGCAAGAATACACAATTTAATTTTATTTAAGTTATCGCTTATGTAAAAGTAATATCTTGAAATGAATAATTCCATCAGTTTGTATCGTTATCAGCTTTCCAATAGTAAATAAAAATAATAAAGATGCCACGATATTTTTTATTTATTTATTAACTAATTTATTTATTTATTTATTTTAGGAAAGAAATAAGAGAAGAAGGGAAAATTATGAAAGACAGAAAACACCGTTCACGAAAACATCGTATACAATATGTTGTAAAAGACAAAAAAAATAGATCGGTAGAAGTGTACTAAAGTGAGACATATCAATACATAGCAATGGCATTATTACCATGACCAACGTTAATTACACTTAAGCTCAGGAAATAACTATCTTAAAACAAAACGAAACACGAAGTCGAACTCGGTTTCATTTTTGTGAGCTTCATCTCCCTACTGGCGATCTCGCGTTATGCTACGTCTTCGTCTTCTTCGACTTTTGTCTTCGTCTTCGACTGAAAAATGTCAAATAATAACTGATTAGGGGTTTTAACGTCTATTTTTATAAATCATTCTTGCTGCTCCGACTCGAAATGACCTCCTGGCAAGAGAAAAAGAAAACGAAATAGCGATATGCGAGAGAATACCATCTATATCAACGTTAACAATATTTTCAATATTGTCTCATCATTACTATCGTTACTGTTGTTTACATTAACGCAGAGCTCATTACCAACGAGGACGTAACAAAGTATAAGGGCTTGGGAATCGCAGTCGGGTGTTATACTCATTAAGCCATTTTGCATAAAACAATGTTTACATATGGTATATATAAGCAACAGATATTACTAACTTTGCCTAAAGTGTTAAAAGTAATGACTGCTTTGTTTATAATGGATATATGAATAAAGGTTTGTTTTCAGTATAAGTATGTAAATCATATTTCGCATTTCATCATTACATTCCTATCTGAATTACTAGATTTAAAAGAGATCGGTGAGAGTTTCTTCAGAGATATTGACTATTTGCAATGAATAAAGGTGATGAGTCGGGTCTTAGGGCGGAAGTTGCTAATAGGATTTTTATCAAGATGCAGGAGTTATAACTGTGCAAAGATGCCTTGAATGAAATTATAATAATTCATATTTTGTATTATATCTAAACGGAAAGGGGATAGAAAATTGTGCAAAAATCTCTTGAAATTCAATTCATTTCCAGCTCGGTTTATGTAATAAAGTGCTGACTTTTTAAACTTATTTTATCGTTATCTTGACCAAAAGTTATTTCAGGAAAATAATGGTATTAATTGTTGCGTTTGCGACAAGATGATAGTAATTGGTATAATTTCTTGTCTCAAGATATCGAGACAAGCGAATAAAATTTTCAAGCACGTTGCTCATATACCCAAGTTTGATATTACACAACGGTATTAACGTATCATTAATTTCATGATCATAATACAAACCGAAATATCTACCACACACTTTCATCATTATTAAGAATTTATCACCACTTGTTATTATCATTGACATTATTTGTTATTGTCATTATTAACACTAAGTACCGTGATAATCATTACCAGTGTTATTGTTAATATTACCATTACCACTATTATCCATATAATTATTATTGGCTTTGTTGCTTTCTCCATAGTCAATTTAACTTAAATGTTGTCTTTTATTATTATTATACCTGTATAAATAATCGACCAGCATGACGTATTATATTTCACAAATTTCCACAAATAGTACCCATCCCATAAAAAATTATTTAACTCTGTTTATCATCTGTCATCAGTTTCCCTTTGGACTACATTTAAACATCTATTCTTTTTTATCATTATTATTTACTCATCTGCAGGCTACACCAATTTGTTCCTGATAGAAGATAACAATTCACAGCTAAATGAAAATTACTCCTTAAAGATTTTATTTTGTGTACTTACTTTAATGACTGCTTAGGCACGATGTATGTTTCAGGAAAATTATATATGGTTAAGATAATTATCATAACAGGAGTAAGGAGAACAATAATACTATCATGATCATTATTATTATCGACATGATTATTTTTGAAAATATTTTCGTTATTATTTTGATTATTATTAATCACAATATTACCACATATATCACGATGATAATTATAATTATATCATTAAAAAAAAACTCCATAAAGATAGAAAGACGAAAATGGAGAAGATAGAAAAATAGAAAACGGAATATCAATATACGAAGGAGTGACATATATTTCAAAATAAACAATATTTTCATTATTATTATGTCACCATTACTATTGTTACCGTTATTAGCATTAGAACATAATGTAATTGCCAGTAAGAACAAAACAAAGTAAAAGGAGCTGGGAGCCCCCCCCCCCCTACTTCGCAGGCGAGTGTTATACTCCTTAGGCCATCTTGAAGAACAGCATTAATTATATATGGCATTCATAAGCAGAAGACATCACTACCTCAGGCTATAGTGTTAGAATTCCTTATTATGCTCTGTTTATATTGAATTTGGTAATATTTTCTTTCGTAAAAGTATGCAAATTATATGTTGCATTTGATCAATACTATCTTAATTTACTGGTTTAGAGGGACCGGTGATAGGTCCTTCATTAGGGGATTTTTCAATAAAATCACTTGATCAGGTTCTTCAGTCGAATTGATTTAATTCAGCTGTTAGTCAATTTCCCTTAACTGTACCGCTGTTATCTATCTTTTTTTTCAGAAATGGCTTAATGAATGTGAGAATTTGTATCATTGTCTCTGGCTTTCTATAACGTGAAAAGCTTTAATGCAACTGTGTTTTCCTTGAAATAATATTGTTTCGTATGACCATTACAGTGTCATTGATTGCAAGAATAAACTATTTCGTTTAGTTTATAATGATAGCTATCAATTGCAGACGTACAAATGTCTTTTAATGCTTACTTTCACCCGTTTCTATCATATGGGAAAGCCATATAGTAGAGGTAAATACGATGACAATATAAAAAGGAAAGAAAAATCTAAAAAAAAAAAAAAAAAAAAAAAAAAAAAAATATGTTCACGAAAACATATTGTTAAATCGTCCAGTACTAAAATGTTTAATAAGCAAATTATTATAATGAATATATTATAAACGAAACGATCGAATGAATGATACTGCGAAAGAAAAGCAAAGAAAAGATATATATATATGTATATGTACATGCATATATATATGTATATATATATATACAGGTATGTATGCATATGTATGTGTGTGTATGTGTATGTGTATGTGTATGTGTATGTGTATGTATGTGTGTATGTATGTGTATGTGTATGTGTATGTGTATGTGTATGTGTATGTGTATGTGTATGTGTATGTGTATGTGTATGTATGTATGTATGTATGTATATGTGTGTGTGTGTGTGTGTGTGTGTGTGTGTGTGTGTGGTGGCATTATTACCTTTATTAACTTTCCTTACATCAAAGTTGAAGACATAACGATCTGAAAACAAAAAGCTCTCGGAGTGAAACCACATCAGGCCCATTTTTTTCATCCATTAAAAAGTCTAGAAAGTGAGGAATCAAATAATAATCAAAAAGAAGTTTTAACGTCATAAAGAGCTTAAAGAGCAGTCTCTTGGCGCACGACCTTGTTCGTGTAAAAAGTTAGGGTCAACGACCTTGCGACAGCTATGAATACCTTGGCTTAGTGGCTTACGGTCGATCTATTGTTCATTTTAAACGATCTTTTATTCTTTTAGCTTATTAACTTTTACCGAAATATTTACGAAACTGGGGAGATTCATTGCTTCAAAGGTATTGTTTATCTTGGTTTTGCTTAATCTGTTTCTTTATGGCTCGATACGTGTCATCATAATATTGCAGATTTTCTTTTGCTTCTATTCAATTGCGTTTTCCTAACTGTGCATCATGCAACATGAAATACGAGTACGTACATGGTAGTTTTCGTAGATAAAATTAAGTCATTAACTTTATTCTGCCACATAGAGTTGTTTGCTAATTTCGATGTTTAAAGTCTTTTATTATTAATTTCATCGGTAATTCCCATTATTAAACTCAAGTAGCTAATGAATTAATAACTTATTATTATGATTACCTTAAATTACTGTTATATCATGAAACCGACGATTCTTTGATGTGATTTAATAATTAAGTGACTAAGTTGATAATTCAGTGACTGGTTGATTGAGACTTTACCTAGATGGATCAGTTATAAGCAGTATCCTCTGGCAGTTGAATGGTGCAAGATATCTTTTATGTTTAGTCTGTATTATTAAACTTTTTTGTTTCATTTGTTTGGTTGCGCAGGACAACCTTCAGGCTTTCCAATGGTTCAATAGTCTCAAAGGCAGGTGTTTTATTCATTAAGCTTCTTAAAATAAAGATTATAATCGCATTTCTATTAATGAGCCGGAGGTATTGGTAACTTGTATGTCAGCAGTGATACAGTGTTAATTAAGGCGAATATGTGTCATGTTTGTACCGTGTTTCTTGTGAAAGGTTACACCATTGTGTCCTAGTCTTTTTCTAATCTCCTTTCGGAAAAAAAAACGATTTTACATCAGTTTAGTATAGATAACTTTGACCATGTATTTTTACCCATATAAACTCATTAATTCCCGCTCTCCCTCGTTTATATCCCGTAAACAGATTAGCGCAATGAAAACTGTTTCGTTGTGTTTTTTTTAGGAAATTTAAGTGGTAACTGGTTCCTAAATGGTAGTTTTATAATCACTGTTATATGTTACTGTAAATGATTTCAAAGAGTGGTTGATCTTATGAGCAATAGATAATTTTCCCTTTCTTTATTTTTTTCTCTGCTTATAGATACTGTCGTCGAAAAAAAACTCGTAATTAAATCAAATATTTTTTTAATGGATTATTTTCGTTCAGATATATGAAGATAATAAAGATGCAGAAAGAAGACAATTTCATAAGCACTGAATGGAAAACTAATTATATAAAGATATTGAGAGAAAATATTCTGTATTTTTTACTGAATTTGTTATTAGTTAGTGATCTGCTAGTGATATTTAATTTATATATATTTATATAGATAGAGAGTGAGATATTTGACCAAAGTAAGTTTCCTTCGAAGAAAAAGAAGAAAGAAAGAAAGAAAGAAAATACATATATAGATAGATAAATAGATATAGATATATTGGTTCATCACATTTTTCGATTGACTGAAGATGTTGAGGTGAATGGATGTAATTTCAAAGCCTTACATATATATTTGGACTTGACATATACAATGGCACAGGATGATTGGCACGCTTGCATTAAATAATTTCTTCATATGGCATCATCTGTCACACAATAGCAGTATAATGATTTATTTGAACATTATTGATGTCCTTCCTGTTATGCAGTTATTACATAATAAATGAAAAATATCAAAAGGAATATCATACATGGTATAATATATTTAAGTCTATGTTGAAATATCCATTTTCTTTCGTTATGTAGAATACGTTTTTGTTCCTTTGCATTCATAAATACTTATATAGTTGTTGTTACTTTATTGTATATCTGTGAATAACTACATAATTATTTGGGGTAAAGTAAGATTAATTCATTTGAATTGTATTAGTAATAGCCACAATTGCGTAAATAAAGTCTGCAGGGTATCATGGCGTCCTCGGTTGGATGTCAGAAATGTTATATGCTCTTCTAAGGCTTGTTCTTGCTTTGAAATTACTTGTCATGATTAATTAGTGCACCAGCAGAATATTTGAGAACTTTAGCTTATTTTTCATGTCACATTTATTATTATATCAATCAACATATATTCTATAAATGTGGTTTAAGCGTTATCACGTGCCATATGAACACCAACAAATATTGTCATGCTGTCCATGCTTGCCTTATATTGATTTTATTTATACTTTTGTATCATATTATTATTAAGGCATAATTTTTAAAAGGTTGAAGGTTTCAATTTGTTTGATATTAAACTTACTGGATTTATCTTTGTTGAACAAAAATTAAATTCAGGAAATGATTATGTTGCATAGTTAGTCAACTGCAATTACCAGTGGTGAATTTGATCATACACCCTGGGTATCCCCTAGAGTAAGTCGACCCAGTGGAAAGTTGTGTGAGATTACAATTAATATTTTTTGTTATAGAGGTCATTGACATTTTACTGTTAAGTTCATGATTATTTTTGCAGGTTTCATTATCATTCATATTGTTGTGGTTGCAAAAAATAACGGCGCCATCACGTAGTTTAAATAGATTCGTATCTTATTCGTCAATTTGCATCTTATTCACACTATCTCCTTCCAGGGCCTGAAATTGTAATTACAAAATAATAGAAGGATAAACAATTAAGATTATATGAGAGAAACATTTTCGGTGTACATTCAACGTTTGGCAACTGGGATAAACTCGCTATGTCTCTGTAGTAACATATTTTAACTCATTGTATTATTGATAAAAAAAACACGTTTATCCAGAACTGGTAAATCTGATATATTTAAGATCACACTCTCCTCATTAACTGGATTACGTACCGCATATTACCATTGTTATGTTTATATTTTTCCAATGTTATTATTGTTGTTCTTTCCATGATCACCATCAGTGAGTATTCTGTAAAATAATCTCCCAGGTTTGAAACGATTCTATGGACTAAAATGACAAGCACAACTGACATCATTATTTCTATCTCGCTTTCCCATAATACTAGACTTTTCTTTATCCCTTTCCCTCACTGTTTATAGCCTACTTCTTTCTGGTGGGCGCGGAGCTGAACAGAAAAAGGGAAGAATGGATACCGAGAATAAAACGTGTAGAGACAAAAGAACTCACAAGTACCTTAGATTACAGTATAAGAGGGTATTTTCCGTTCGTTTACCAAGGTCATTTAAAGTTGAAGCTCATGGAACTTCGGGATTTTATTGTGTACTATAAAAGGACGATATATAATCGGTAAAATGGTACTGAAATGATGGTAATTATGATGAAACGATAACAATGACGCTGATTATAACAATGACGCTGATAATAATGATATTGATAATGTTAGGGACCCTAAGATCCATCTTACTGTGTTTCAGTCTTTTAGTAGCACCTCGCCAGGAGCAATGCTTATTATCTCATTTATTTCAGTTAGCATGTGTGAATTACCCCCATTTTAAGCAATTGTCTGCCATCAACAATCAACGGATAGCAGCAGCTTCCGTAACAAACTCGTTTTAACGTGAAGCTATCGTTTATTTATGATTATGATTTACGTGCTAAACACTCACGAGCGATCGCAGGGGCGGTTCGCTACAATAGCATCAATAGTAAAATAGTATCAGTAGTGATGATGATGATGATACAATGAAGATGATAATAATAGCTTAATGTTACTCCTACAACTATTCATCCTCCTCCTCATCATTTTCCTGGTTTTGATGTCGATAATGATGATTATGATGATAGTTATGATAAAATAATCTAATAATAACAATAACTATGGTAAATAAAGGAAGAATCAAATGTTAAAGACGGAGAAAATATTATTATAATAAAAGTATTATCATTATTATTAGTAGTAGTAATAGTAGTAAGTGTATAATGATAATAATAGTTTTGATAATAGCAATCTAATACCATTGATAATAACGACAAATACGTGAGAAAATATAATTGCGAAAAACGAAGGATTTATCATTTGAGACAAAAATAATAAAGCCAAAAAAAATGAAAACAAAAACCGTTTGAACGAAATATAATATATATGTATATATGTATATGTATGTATAAAGTATGTATACACAAAGATAGATAATGTGTGTATGTATATGTAATAATTAAATAAAATCATCAATGTAAATTATATTGTTAAAGACGGAAATATATAATCGACAAAAAATAAATACAAAAACTGAATAGGCCTACACGAGACACGAGACGGCGTTATGAATACGATTACAAATATATAACATTGTCGTATTACCCTTATCACCATCGTTTGCATTTATCAGAAGCCATAAAGTAAATTAAGAATGAATCTGAAAATAAAAAGCCTTGGGAATCGAACCTCCCCCCCCCCCCTGCTTCGAACCCAGGTGTTTTATTCACTAAGCCAACTTCAATATCAATTATTATAGGCTTTGGTATTATTGAGGTGGAGATATTCCTATCTTTGTCTCTACTGTTAGTTATTTGGTTTCGTTTGGTTTGTATTATATAACATGTTTCTTGTCTGTTTGTGTTTCATTGAAAGGATATAAATTTCGAGCCCTAGGTGGTATTTGCATTATTATTTAGAAATACAAGACCACTGGTTTACAAATGGTAACAATGTTGTTTTCTTCATCGGGATCTTTTGATTTTTTTTTTACTTAAATTGCATTAATTAATCTAATGACTTTACTTCATTTTATAGTTGTTTTTTTCTTGCGTTTCTTCCTCTTACATACCCAAAAATGGATGAGCGAAATGTTATAAGCTTGATTCCATTGCCCAAGGCTTTCTTTAACCTGATGGTATTATCATTATCATGAACATTATAAATACAATTTCCTGTGTCGAGTAAAAAGTAAAAAGAGTATAAAGTGTGTCTCACTGTATATAAATGTAATATCTTATGTCGTTTTTTTTTTCTTCTTTTTCTTTTTTTTTCTTTCTTTCTTTTTTTTGCCAATATAGCGGCTTTATCGATTAAAAGAAAGCTATCAAGAGGGTTTTGATTCAATTTTCCGCACTGATAATCTAGTTCACGAATTAGTAATGTTAAGAACATTCTTCTTTCAGATCCTGGAAATGTAATAGCAAAACAATAGACGAGAAAACTTGAGTTGATTAAATAAGAAGCGAAAAAGGCAAGGGCGAAAGAAAATAATGTTAAAGACATATAAAAAATAGTAATGATAATATAAGAGAAAACTTGCTAATTCTTCGTTGTTATTAGTAGTTTTTTTCTTTTGTTATTTTTACAAAAGTAGCCTTACAATTTTCAGAAAATACTGAAATGAACGGAAAAAAGGCTGACTTGTTAATTCTCTATTCGCCCAAGATAGTTAATATACTCCCTTGATGCTAATACTATCTTTCTCTTATGGTGATTAACTAAACAATATAGCACAGTACCGATAAATGCTGTTATAATGACCATTACCATTTCCATTTATTAAGATCGAACTATTTTTTCCAGTTTCAACATTTACCATTAATCTTGTGTGTGCAGAAATAACGTCGTTTTCATAGATTTCTAGAACATTTTATCTCGTTCATCGGTTTGACTCCTTTTCTGCATTTTCCTTTCATGTCCAAAAAATATAATTACAAAATATAAGGATAAACAATTATTATGTATAGAAGAATCGAAGTGAGAGAAATTACTTAACGAAAATATCCAATATTATTTGTTATCATTTTCAGTGTTTATCCTATATTTCATGACAGGTAGACTTGTGATTTCTCGAAAACGTAGGTTTCAACACCAGAAGTAATTGAGAGGATGGTCAGTTGTATGTTAATCTCGAGCACATAACATGATATACATCATAACATTCATAGTTGCCCATTCTCCGTTCGCATGAGGTTTTCTATCTCAACTTGTCATCTTAAACATCACACTATCCATATTACTTAACGATCTACCACACATTGCCGGCCTCTCATCCAAGGGGTCGGCGGTTCGTACTTTACCCAGGTGCGAGAAGTTGCAATTGTCGCCTGCAGGTTACCGCTGTGGCTGGGCACCACGGTAGGCAAGGACTAAGCTCAGGCGACACAGGCTGGGCTCCCTTCACTGAGACAGCCTGGGTGAGGCTCAACTTCGCCTATCTGACTTATCCTTATCACACATTACCATTTCCAACACTGTGCTTTTCTTTGTCATTATTGTTATTAGCGTCAAAATGATCATTATTGTTGTTTTCATTTTTTGTGAGTAATATATAAAACTATCTCCCAGGCGTGAAAGCTGTTATTTGGACAAAAATAACAAGCATATTTCATTAACGACATTGCTACTTTCACACTTTTCCATATTTGCATACTTTATCTTCACCATATTCTTCAATTATTCATTTTTATATCTCTTTACTTATCTGTATCTTTCTTCATTCTGGAGGGAAGAGATGATACTTGGAAAAAGAAATAGAAAAAGAGGCAAAATAATCTATTAATATGTTAGATCAACAATGCGAGAAAACTTCCTGTTCATTTAAGAATTAAAATTAAGATTCTTGGAACTTCGGCTCACTTAGGTCACACCTTGCAGATGTATACTGTGTACTTGTATGGGCGTGCAAGAAAGAACGATAAATAAGCTATAAAATGGTATTAATGATAACTGGATTATCTAGTAGAAAAAAAAATATATTTTAGAAAAAAGCAACGATTATATTTTCACCATTTGAACTTTTTTCAACAATCACATGATCAAGACTCATTAATCGAATGTCTCTAACTCATTTACTAGTATAACTTTCTATAACATCTCTCTCCTCTAATACCCAGACAATAATTAGCGAAATGTTACGAACTTGCCTATTTTCCCCCTAGTTTTCTTTGACATTTTAATGCCAAACGTAGATTGTTCATTACTTGACATAATTAATGTTATTATGAACAACAGAATATAAATTGCAATGTGAGTGAAATGATATACAGTTTTGTCGTATTCATGTACAATGGCTTATCATAATTTCATCAACAAAGCAGGAGTAATATCGAAAAAGAGAAAGTTATCAGAACGCAGTCGGAATAGATTTATAGAATAGATTCTTTAGTTTAATGGTGTTACCAGCTTCTCGTTTCAGCCATATAATATGATTGAAATATGAGTGTCGAATAGAGAGTGGAAACATTAAAAAAATAGGAACGTTATACAGCCAGTAAAAGATATATATATAGCAATCTATTTACGAAAATATACGATGGACTGTTGTATATTTTAGCGCTTGTTTTATATTTATTATCGATGAAATTTCTCTAAAGTAATAGCAATTAATTTTGTTTTTTCGTCACGATATAACGACATAAGCGGGTAGTTTTTTTAACACATGGCTTGTCGTATGTTTCCATTCTTGCTAATTATCTGATATGTTTGATATATTATTAATAAATAATCGCTTAGCACACGTTTCCGTTTATATTTTTGTTATCGTTTTAGTTAGAGGTTATCAGTACTTATGATATTTTTGTGTTGATAATTGCCATGATCAATTTTTAAGGTTGCCATTAATGATTATTACATGAAGCAATTAAAAGGATCTATTAAATGCAAGAAACAAGTCAGTATTAGCAACAATAACATTAATGGCATAAGACTACAATAATAAGAAACATAAGGTGGAAATATATCGAAAATAAGAAAGGCATATAAACCGAGATATTCCCACTATCGTCGGTAGTGTTAGTTACCTGTCCACGTTCTGTTACTTTTCACTAAAAAGATAACAAGTTATTTGTCTTAACTAGCCTTTGTAATGCTCTCTACAGTACTGCGTTACTGGTTTACAAACAATATTGGTAATGTTATTTCTATGATTTTTTTTCTTTTTTTTTTATTTAAAAAAAAAAAAAATATTCCCTGTTCCTCTCATTTCTATTTAGTTTTAAGTTCCCTTTCTTTGGGGCTTCGACTTCTTATGCAAAACACTCCTTGATTTTAAGGTCTTATGATATCGTGTATTTAGATGTACAGATAAAGTACTATTTATGATGATAATGTTCATGACGACACACACTCACTCACTTACACACACACACACA
>NC_061852.1:26116093-26123593 GCF_019202785.1 Penaeus chinensis | reverse complement strand
AGACCTTGAATCTATCAACTTAACATTTGTACACATTGTGGGGAAATACAAATGTCTGCATGATACAATATCACCTCAGTACAATAAGAATATTTTCAATGGTAGAATTATCAATATATTTTTCTTACAAGTATTTTCAGGGTATTGGAACAAGTTTGTCTCACACTCCGCCAGAGAGTTGCTCCAAGATACTTAGGACAGTAACATCGTCAACGTCCGATGACGCCGTCTTGTGAACCTAGTGACGCAGCCACGTGTAACTTTGGTCAGAAATCATCGTGCCACGTGTCATTTGCCACTTGCAACCTGCCACTTAGCACGTGTAGTGTGCCACCTTTGTGTGAAGGCAGCCTTTAAGGTACAAGGGGGAAGGAGGGGAAGGGGATGCGGACTCTTCAGCGTCTCCTCGACTACAGGAATATCTTCTGATAGAGCCAGGGATGGTGAGGGTATCTTCATATCGGACTATCTTCTCTCTTCTGAACCTCTTTTAGTCTGAGAAGCTGCATGACAGGAGATGCATACGTCAGCGTCGGCAGGTGACAGCGAGTTCCGATGTGGGCTCTCTCCAGGTCTTGAGGTGACGCAACATTTACAACCTGAAGGACGCTGAGGTGGCGATGGAGGAGACGTATTGGTCCCAGGAGAATCTGTCGTCGATGGAGACGCCGAGAATCTAGGCCTCGTGAGGGGGGGGGGGAGGTAGCGAGGTCAAAGTGCATTACCATGTCTTGTTGTGATTCAGAGTGACGTGGTTGGTGTTTGTCCTGGAGAACAGGCTGTTTCAGATGTCCTGTAATGGTTGGATATATGTGTATATGTGAGTGTGTGTATATATGTATATGTGTGTGTGTGTGTGTGTGTGTGTGTGTATGTATGTATGTATATACACATATATATTCATGCATATATTATATATAGACATATGTATGTATATGTATATACAAGTGTGTATATATATATATATATATATATATATATGCGTGTGTGGGTGTATGCATATATATGTATGTATACATATGTAGGTACACTTCTATCCACCCTCCCAGCATCCCCTTTATATTAGTACCAATGCTAGTAATGATGGCGATGATGATGATGAATATGTTGTTGATGGTGATAATAATGATGATAAAGATTATGATAATAATAATAATGATAATGATAATAAGCCTAATAGAAAATAGAGATAATGATAATAATGAAAATGATAAGTAATTGTTGACACATCGTCATTTCCTTATTCCCATCTTTCATCCTTCTTAACTTGTCCAATTACCGATAGTGCTGTCACGATTCTCACTAAAGAACGTAATAAACTCTCCCTGTTAGAAAAATATATTAATCTTGATGAAGATCATAATGTTTCTTGCTCCTTTTCAGAATAAAATATATACAAAGATTTTAGGGACAGACTGAGATCATGACTGTTATCAGAGGTAATCGCATGTGGTAGGGAATGACACAGATTGTTAGTGTCATATTTTTATTGTACTGATAAATGTTATTTCGTCTTAATCAACTAACGAACTTGGGGAAAAAAACCGCGATAAAAGCAGCATAATTATGCAAGCGTTGTTAGATAATCCTGTCATAATTTAGAATGTTGTAGTTGCAGTCGTGAGCCAAATAATATAACAGTAATCTTATTTGCGTTCAGGACTAAACACTGGACTGTGATGACCCCCTTTCTATTTTTTTCTTTCTTTTTTGTGTGTATTTTTTTTTTTTTTTTTTTTAGTTTTTTTTTTTTTTTCTCTGGATCCGCTAGCATAATCTGCTTTTGTTTTCTTAGATCGAGGAAAATGTGGAAATGTTTAACTGTCTAATATAACTTTATTTTCACTGGACTGTATTAATTCGATGTAGTGGCAGTCTGCGTCATTCACACCACATTTACATGTTATGAATATCGTTTTTTGGTACCATAACCGCCTATGTTTTATCATAATCATGATCACATTTTTATAATAAATACAGTAAATAATAATTTAAAATGTTCAAACCTTTTACATCTAAATCCTATGCTTGTTTTGGGCAGTCTTATGGAAATAATGTGAACAAGAACACAACTTTTAGTGTAACAATGCCACGTGAACAATATCAACGAAGCTAGTTTGCAAAACATTTTTTCTTTATTCAAACCTCACTCATATATGGAAACCCTTAACGGAATCACTAAATCCAGATAACAAGCGCAACATAAACAGAGAATCGAATACCATTTCACTATTGCATCATGCCAAATCATTTACTTGACCGATGCAGGTACAGCCATCCATAGAAACGCGTAATCCCAGAGGCAAGTAAAGGGACATAAAAGGCGGTTTTCCTCTTGATATTCCTCTTTGTTGCCTTCATCAAAGAGGACGCTGCATCATCGCTTAGTAGATAAGAAAGGCAACTCACATCAAAGCGAGATTGTTAGGTTTCCAGGCATGAGATAAAACGCTCGTTTTGTCCGACCTCATTATGAAAATTACGTGTATTGACATTTTGAAAAGCTTCTACATGTGTGTGTAGGTATATGCAAACAGTCATCCATTAAAGGTTGTGTGTATGTCTATCCATATATGCATGTATCTATGAATATAGATATGAATCTGAAAAAGGTAAACAACTAGGTTAAAAAAAACTCTGTCTCTATATCTTAATACATGTACGTACATACATGTGTGTGTGTGTGTGTGTGTGTGTGTGTGTGTGTGCGTGTGCGTGTGCGTGTGCGTGTGCGTGTGCGTGTGCGTGTGCGTGTGCGTGTGCGTGTGCGTGTACGTGTGCTTGTGCGTGTGCGTGCGCAAGTGTATCGTATCGTATAGTATCGTATTTAAGACTTTAGAATACGTAACTGATAGATAATATTAAGGCAAATACCATGAAACCATTTTGTAACAATCCAGGAGTTTTACGTCGCAGACAAGTAGTCTCGAAACAAGCTGTTCACCAACGCACCCATTTCCACGCTCAGCCGTCCTGAATTTCCTCCCTCCAGGTTTGCTAGAGAATTCCCGGACGGCCGCAGCACCGGACACAGCGGAGCATACTTTTCTTCCTTTAAAGGTATTAACTTTTGTATGATAATTATCACAATAGCAAAATCGTTTGTAGTCATACACGAGGTTTTATTTGTGTAAATTAAACATTCGCTGTATTTCAAACGCACAGAAGTAAGAGTGACTAGGTGAAAATTTAAGATCATAGCGTTGTAGGCAATGAAAAACTACATTGACTGATATCAAAATTAATTTGCAGAAGCCCACCGATTCAAGTTAAACAACGAAACTGTATCGCGGTGAATGCCGCGCTGCGGCTAAGTCCACTCAGCGTTAACGCGGTTAAGTCCATACGTGACTGTGACCTAATGTTTACTAAGTTCTCTCGCATTGTTCACACCAACTGCTCGGCCACTGCACACCTACGTCACATGACGTCATGACGAATCGTGTATTCTACTATTTTAGCTTTTCATGTACATCTCATATGTATTTAATCTTAATCTTTTTGCTTATATAAACTTCAGATGTTGTTGAAAATATATTGGTCTGTTTCATTATGACCTTGTTTCGTCAGTTAAGGCATGTGTGTATATATATATATATTTTTTAAATGATTTCATTTCATTTCTTCGCGCGCGTAAACTAAGGATGGCCACTTTGACAGCCGGTCAGTATGTCTAACCGGTGTCAAGACTGTGACAGTAGCTTTGGTGCTTTTTACAAACAATTTTCAGGTGAAACTGAGGAAGTAATTCGCCTTTGTAGAGAACATGGTCTCTTACTAAATACAATTGAGTGTGCAAAGTGTGGGGCAGACTACCGAACAGATATAAAGAAAAAACTATTTAGATGTGACAGATCTAAGAAAATAAACAATAGGCGTGTAAGATGCCAGTTTCAGAGTTCTATCTTCAAACACACATGGTTTGATAAAAGTCACATAGACATCGAAACGAATCTCTTTTTCGTTAACTTATACTTAAGATTTGTTTTCCTTATGAACTAGGGGCAGATGAAATAGGTTTATCTATAAAAGCTATATGTGACTGGGCTAGCTTTTGTAGAGAAGTGTGCGTTTCATGGTGTCTCAGAAACACCTATGAAAAAATAGGCGGCATTGATAAAATTGTCGAAAATGATGAAAGTAAATTCGGCAAGCGCAAATATAACGTTGGCCGCGCAATAGAGGGGGCAGTGGGTGTTTGGCGGGGTCTGCCGTCAGACAAGACAATTTTTCCTTGTCCCTGTTGCTTCCCGAGACGCCGAAACTCTTCTCGACGTAATTAAAGAAAACATTGAGCCGGGTACAATAATCATAAGTGATTGCTGGAAGGCATACAAGTGTCTTGAACACGAAGGTTTTAACCATTTGACTGTCAATCACTCGGTAAATTTCGTTGACCCGGTGACAGCCGCTCATACTAACACCATCGAGCGGAAGTGGAGAGAGGCAAAGGCGAAAGTTCCCCGCTACGGTAGGAGGAAATATCACTTTGTGGGGTACTTAGCACGGGCGATGTTCCAGGTATGTAAATTGATTGCGGTAAAGCTAGTGTTTGAGAGGGGGTCCGGGGGCAAAGCCCCCGATAGGGAAATACGGCGATCGGGAGGGGGTCCCGGGTCAGTTAGGGAAACACGGCGGTCTTGTAAATCGTGCATTTAGAATACGCTTGTTTGTTCGTTCGAGGCCGTAACGCCGATTCGAATCTTCTGCGAACGAGTTTTGTCTCGAGTTTTTCATTTTTCTACTTTCTTTATCATTTAAATTACGATTCTTGGCTCGGGTTTTTATTATTTTCCACTTCATGGAACTTTATTATTGCCGTTCATTAGCGATCTCCTCTATATTTATCCCCCCCAACCCCCGGTTCCCCATGGGATCCCCCAAGATTGTTGGCTGGAGTTCGGGACTTTGTCTCTGACAGGTGCGGCCCTTTTATAAACATTTACCGAAATGTTACATTTTAAGTGTGTTGCGTCGGTACCGGGTCATAATTAAAGCCATATAGTGGATATACAGGACAAATAGACATTATTCTCAATCAAAGCCAATAATTTGAGCCCAACAAGTGCCCCAAATGCCGAAAAAGAGATTAGAAACCAAGGAATTCGGACCATAGACGGAAGCGCAAAAAAGTTTGGTCTTTCGTTATATAAAGGTATGTGGTTTAACCCTGGGGGTCCAGGCTAGGCGTATATACTGCTATGGGGATCCAGGGAGCGTAACCCCCTGGCTAGGCGTACATATTACCACGGGGGTCCAGTTTAGGTTAGCCGCATTTAATACCACGGGGGTGCAGGTTTAGGTTATTTGACCTAGAAAAAGCATGAGATATTACATGGCGGTATCCCATATATCCTGGGGCTCAAATCGCAAAACTCTCCTTCATCTTCATGTTACCTTGATCCTCTCCACTCCCGATTATGGATGCCATATCTACTCTGCTTCAACTTCTCTCCTTGCCCATCTTGATACAATCCATCACCGTGGTCTTCGCTTAGCCCTAGGTGCCTTCTGGTCCTCTCCATTTGAGAGCCTGTACACTGAATCAGGTATACCCTCTCTTTCTCGACGCCGTACCCTTCTTTCGATATATAATATATAATATATAATTCATATTTGTGTGTGTATATATATGTATGTAAATATATGTATGTGTATATATATAATTGTGTGCACGTGTTTCTGTGTATTTATATGTGCGTATATGTATTGCATAAATATATATGAATATGTATATTTTATATACATATATTTATATATATGCATACATATGTACACATATATGTGTGTATATACATACACACGCACATATGTATGTGTGTGTGTTTGTGAGTGTATACATGTGTCTATATCTATATATATGCATATATAAACAAACATAAACGTACATATATACATATACGTACATATATACATATATATATATATATATGCATGTATATGCACATTTGTATACACCCACACTATGTATATATATGTGTGTGTGTGTGTACATGTGTGTGTGTCTATATATATATGTATATGTATATGTGTGTATATATGTACATGTCTATATTGATACATGCTTATACAGACATATAAATGTACGTTTATATATACATATATATATACACATGTATATATGTATATATAAACGTATGTATATGTTTGTATATATACACGTATATGTATATGTATATATGTATAGATGTGTATATACATGTACATATATGTATATATAATGATACATGCATATACATACATATGAATGTACGTTTTTTAAATACATATATATGCTATATATGTGTATACATGTATATACATATATATACATATATGCATGTATATGTGTATATATAAGCATGTATATATAAATTGTATGTATATATGTTTATTTATTTGCATATATGTGCGTATGCATGTGTATATATGTATGCATATATGTATGTATATATGTATAGGTATGTATATATGTATGCATTTATATATGTATGTATACACATACATACATATATCTCTCTCTCTATATATATATGTATTTTCTCTATCTCCCCTCCCTCTCCTCCTACCCCCCTTCCCCTCCCACTCTCCCTATTTCTCCCTCTCTCTATATATATATGTATATATGTATATATATAATATATATATATATATATATGTTTATATATACTTATGTTTTTTGTCATATTAAACACTAAATAACCCACATGAGATAATCCATTGCATTACCAGAGTAATATTTTTTAGTTTAGTCCTTTATTTACCACCCTGGCTAACTGCACAGGCGTGGGCAAGCTGTGGTACATTTAATGCATGGTCATAACATTACATAGTGTTACATTTGAATTTTAGCTTATAACATTGCTATGAGTACTTTTATCAGTTTAAGGAAAAGAACAATTTCACAGTCCTTTATCCACTCATCTGCCACGCCGGCATATAGCTTGGGCGTGGGAAAGCATTAATACATTTTATATTCGGTTATGTGATACTACATTCCAAATTTAGGATACAACACAAGTATATCTTCTAGTGCATCAGATGATATGAAGTAGTTACATAGTTCTCCGTACCTCATGCTAGGTGGCCTGAAAGGCTGTATCACATGGCACTCTGAGATATAATGTACAAGTGTTCGCTTATATTCTTCATTACACAGTTTACACTTAGTTTCTTCGACATTACAAACTGTACTGACCTGCCAATACAATCTATATCCAAGCCTGATTCTTGCAGTCACAACATCACACTGTCTTGTTCTTGTTTTAAATAAACCATAGATGAAGGAATCTTGCCTAAACCGGTCATAATGCTTTATGCTACAGCTTTCAGGGCGCTGAGAATTAATCAACTCAGTCAAGTCCTCTCTGAAGGAAGCTTTAATGATGTAGAAAATCCTAGAAAGAGGTATCCCGAGATCTATGTCCACACTTTGTTTGTCACATGCTGACTTTGCTAGGCGATCAGCATGATCATGCCTAGGGATTCCAACATGCGATGGAATCCACACAAAGCGTATAT
>NC_061852.1:26098593-26108593 GCF_019202785.1 Penaeus chinensis | reverse complement strand
ATTATTATTATTATTATTATTATTATTATTATTATTATTATTATAGTTATAGTTATTGCTGTTATTGTTGGTGATGGTGGTGTTATTAATGATTATCATTATCAGTCATTTTTTTTATCATAATTAACTTGATCAGTATCATGTATTTTATATATAGCAGTAATTTTATAAAGTAATTTTATAATTATTATTATTGTCAGCATGGTATCATCCTTATTATTTTTTCATCATTCTTTATTACTACTGCCCCCTCCCCCCCCCTCATTCTTTTTCTCCCCCCCCCCCTCTTTTAGCGGATTTTCACTTCCATACATACAAAATCATCAGACATTTCATAGATTAATTCCTTTCGGAAATGTTTCTTCTATACGGCATTAATAACATTGTTACGTTGCATCAAGCATTTTGCATATTTTTCAGATTTTTTTTTTTCTTTTGGTGTAATGCTTATCTTGAATATATACTGTGTGCAGTGTTATTCATCTTAGAGAAATAATGGGGACATTTCTAATATATTTTATGCAGTCCCGTTAGTGCAATTATGTTTTTTTTTTTTTTTTTTTTTTTTTATGGAATGCAAATGTTTTGTTGTCTTCATTAAACTTGAGCGCTCGAGTTATTAGCATTCCTGATATTTTTTCTTATGTTAGGATATCAGTATTCAGATTTGCTTTAGGCTCTTATTATTCCATTTAAATTTTCATTTATTCAAATATGTTCATTATTTTCTTTCTTCTTTCATTTGTCTTGACTTTACGAGATGCATTTTTTACCATTCTAAAACTGTCAGACGCCGGACAAGGTAACAAAGACACAGGGCATAGTAGTTGATGGTGTATTGGAGTACATTATCACAGGCAGGACAGACGGGAGTGACGGACACCTCGAGGACACCGGGACCAGAATCTCGCTTCCCTGGCCCACCTTGGATGTCCCCAGACGTGTAATGGGACACCGCAGGTCCATTTACGTCGAGTGGGAAACATTCAGAACACCGCGAGAGGCACGCTACACCACTTACGGCGGGGTTGTCGCAGCGGCCTACGGGAGAAGCCGCTTGGGAAACCCCGTGTGGGTACGCCTACACAGGACACCAGAGGAGACACCTTTGGCTGACCCTGTGTCCTCTTTGCCTCTCCTCTACGCCCCCTACGGCCCTACGCTCCATGCCCTTTGTCCCGGACCTTATCCTCAAGGCCTTGTCGACGTGGCTTTTCATCTTGACTTCAGGATTACAAGGGAAAAGTGATTTGTGTGGTTAAGGAGGGAGTTTAAGAGTTCAGCTGTACAATTTTTTTTTTTCCCGGTGGTATAGTATATACAAGATCATTAAAAAGCGTGATAAGTTCGAACGAAAACTGGGTGATTTCAACAAGGTTAAAGATTACGATGCCCATCAGGGATTGAGGGAGTGAGGGCGTAGGGTGTCGTAGAGGGCGGGCGGGGGCGCGAGTGAGCGTCGCGAGGGAAAGCTCCACTCCACAACGCCCCTGGGTGAGGGCGGCTTCTGTCCCCGAGCGGCGTCGCGGGCGTGGGCGTCCGGCCGGCGGGCCAGGAGGGCGGAGATCTGGCTCTTCCGGCCTTGCCTCTCCTCAGCATCACTTGGCTCACATGTAGTTCTCTGGCTTGCCATTACACTAAATTTCAGAGATCATAAAGATATTCATTTCAAATCTTTCATCGTTCAGATAAACATAAAAGTTTAACAACAATGAAAAACTGTTAATCTACATAGTTCATGCACAGCAATGACTACCTTACTCAGAGTTGATATATAACATAATCTTAAATATATATTCATATATATGTAATTAAAATATGATACAAAAAAATCACAACCTGTTTAGAACAGGGATCACAATAGAACTTACAGTAAGTTAAAATTTCCCAATCTATTCAGTATGTCCATCATCATGATATGATTATTGGGGAGAACTTAAGGCGGACACTGCAGAAAAGTGTTGAAATACACTATAATAATACAAAATTTAGTTACCAGGTAAGAAAGGACCTGAATTCCTATCGGTAACGGGTGTCGCTCTAAGAAATTTTGTGGATTTCCCTGGTTTTGTTTTTCACTTCTAGCATTCCGTAGGAGGCGGCCAGAGGAGGCTCGAGTTTTATCTTCTGTTTCTGTAATCTGGGTTTCTGTCGTCGACAAAATGACGTTTATTTATACAGTGACAGAGCCACATGCAGACTCTACTTACAAGTACAAGTCACCATGGAAGAAAAGGGGGACAGAAAAAAGACCTAAAGTTCCTACAGTTGATGAAAGAGAGACCCCCATGTAAACCTGCACAGGAAAAGACCACCTCATTTACATGTGCAAAAAAATATTTAAAGTCTCTATAACCGAACTCCACAATCGTCACTAATGAAAGAAAATCAAGAATAATAAAATACTCGGCCCTATCTCCTCGGGCTTGAACAGGAGGTCATCAGCACAAAATCCCGGATTTCCCTCTCCGATCTCCCTGCTAAGGCAGACACTTGCTTGGGCCAAAAGAAAGCAGAAAACTAAAAAACGACAATATGAAACGGAGTGGAAGATAGACATGATAATTATGGGGCAAAAGAGAGAAACAAGATAAACATGAAATTCATGACGATCGGCCATCTCTCGATTTTCATTCTTTCTTTAATATCAGTTAACAAAAAATCAATTAATAATCATATCAGATATTTGATGTTTTTTTCTTTACGAACATAATGTTTAACCGAAAGCTCAAATGAAAAAAAAAAAAAAAAAAATCACAAGTGGATTCGGTGACCCGTTAGCAACGATGGCCCCAAAAGAAAAACAATTCCAAAATTCCAAAATCCAAATGCAAATCTGGGGACAAGAAGTGACGTCTTAAAAAAAAAAAAAAAAAAGTGCGAAGAGCAACAAAACAACTAAAATAGAAAAAAAAGAGAGCGGGCAAGGAAACCATGCCATGGAAACGAAAGGGAGACCAAGGAAACAGAGAAGAGAGTTGATTTATATGAAGTCGGTTTCTAGGACACTTTGCCTACCTTTACAGTAACCACCAAGAGGAAAATGGGGAACATGGAGTTTACGGTACATAGAAAAATATCATGAAATTTATTAAAACTCGATATACAAACTTTATTTTTACAATACCATTTCAGACATTATCCCAAAGGCACCGCTGAAGGTTTTTTTTAAAATCATGTTTCATTACATACATTTTACTTAGGAGTATAGCATGGGTATATACCTCAGTCAAATGGGTTATTTATTTTAATATACGTGTGTATATATTATTTTGTGTTTTTTTTTTTTCTTTTTTTTTAAATACAGCGGCTCTCACATCCTCTCCTGTCATCTGTAACACTAAAATACATCGAGCCATTTTGGAAATCGCATAAAAAAATGGCTCTAATTTTAGTATCAGGGTTAGAGAGGGTGAGACTGTTTAGGTGATGAACAAAAGAAAAAAAGAAAAAGAAAAAAAAAATTGAATACAAGAAAAATAAGAGAGATTACAACTGACTATTTGGAAGCTTCCTATATCAAAAACTGACTGACCTAAGTTTCTCAGCCACTTAAGAGCGGGAGAACAACTTGAAACCAATTTCCACCAGTAATTGGACCTCTCACGCTGCTTAATTACCCTGATGTCAGTAGCTTGGCTGATTGGGCCTGGCACGAGCCCACTCGCCTGGCCTCTTACGTCATTCAGTCATCGGACACTTTCAACACGTGACAGCGAGAGAAAGAACGCAACACGGACAGAAGAGAGAAGAAAAAACGAAAGCAAAACGGAAAGGAAATGATAGGTATGTAAACTGATGTGTATATAATAGACTACTGAATGCTGCTGTATTAAATAAATCTTGGTAATCTTTTAAAGTCACGGGTATTAAGTATATCTAAGTATTTACGACTTAATACCAGACCCTCCGTACATTTAGGAAGAATAAGAACCTTCACTGTGGCTGTATCTAGTATTTTCCATTTCAATCAATACATACCATAGTTACAGATTATGCAAATCATATTGTTTATAATCGGAGAATAATGGTTAGGAGTAATCAATGTGATTTTTAGATATTCCAAATTAATGTTTCTGATAAAAAAAAACTGTTCGGCTTTTAAAAGTTTTAGCAGCGATGTGCAAATATACGATTTTTAAAATAATAATTATTTTTTTTTTTTCAAAACATATTTACACCTTCTACTGTCGAGTCTTCTAAATAAAAGGATCTTTCTGCCAAAGTTTAATTCATACGCATTCTATTACGACTATGCAAATTCTTGATCGACCGAACGAAGTCCTTTTTCAGAACATTGTCCTTCAACATTTCCATTTCTGGAGATTTTTTTTTAATTTACATTTTCTCTTTTTTTTTTTTTTTTTTACTTTTAGCAAAATATCACTCCTTACAGTCACACACATCCAGAGCAGAAGGAAAAAAGACACCAAATAGTAGAAAGATTACAAGATGAGGAATATAGTTTATATAAAAAAGGTATTTTACATCAGACGACCCCCACCCCTCCCCTACCCCCTACCCCTACTCCTACCCCTACCCCCCACCCGCCCGGTACGTAGCACAATAATTATATACATGTAGTCTCACGTTATATACTTTACACTGTTAACATGCATGAGAGAGGCAAACCTCACGGTCATAGTTCTTGCGTGAGATCTTTCTAAATGACAATTTTCCATACTGTGTTAATAAACGCTCATGTGTATATATATATATTTTTTGAGACAAACAACATTGCTGTCGGTCATTACATTTGACTTTTTAAGAAATTATTTGACCTGCTCTTTTGTCAAACTTTATTCATTCATTTTGCTGAAGAGCAAATCCCTTTTAATAATAATAATAATAAAAAATGTAAATCCGAAACAACAGAATGAACAGAAAGAGAAAAACACGAATGAAAATACTTAAGGAATAGAATCCTGAAGAAGAGTATCAGGGTAAATGAATCACAAAAGATTAGATGGATTATTCACTGGAAAACACGAGGGCCTCGGCAGCTGAAGTCCGTGATGCCCTTTGCCCCACTCTGCTCTGTTACATGTCATGGAATGTAACTTTTATTTAGACTAGCTTGTGTTGCATCACACGGAGTGTTTTCCTTGATATACATCTAAAGTGATGACAGTGTCTTTAGATAATTCAGTGCATATCCCGTACGTTTACCCTGTTTCACTTCTAAATTCACCTTTAGACCCCGGCTGTATCACATTGGTAAGTAAAATTCTCTCTGAATGACTCAATAATAATATTTATTATATGAATTAGCAATCATTTTCAAAATTAGATATCAACACATTCTGGATTCTCAATCCATCAACTCAGTTTTAAAAAAGGATCTGATATTTCATATCTAAAACCAAACAGCTTTTTTATGCTTTTTAAAGTGAGAAAAATGAAGAAGAAATACAGCGTGATTAAAATCATTTACATATATAAAAAGGATCTATTTGCCCTCTCTAGCAATATCAAAGAATAAATCACATACGGCCTCCATCAACCTCCACGGGCTGGGCTCTTGCTCGCTCCCCCGATGTCTACCTCCGAAGTTCATTCCGGCCAGGAATAAGGTCAAACGCCCACGCAAAAGCAAGCGCTACTACAAAGACAAGGGACGCTAGTGACGTTAGTTGAACCATAACCAGCCAATGTTTTGCAGGTGTCTACCAGCCTTCGTTATCAGTTAACAGCAGGAAGTGTTCCTGTCCTTCCCAACGTTAGAAGTAATAACCCTTCCGTCAATTAGGCAAGTGTGTTTCATTTTTTTTTTCTTCCAAATGACAAGCTTGGCTCATCTCCCTTTCTGCAAGACAAATCCTTTTATAAAAAAGCAAGTATAATGTAATTACTGTGGATAAATACAAGTCTCTCCCCTACGCATAAAACGCTATTGGACAACGGTCGCCATGTAGAAGAAGGACTATGTGATGACTCATTCACACACTGCATTTTTTTTTTTTACTTTTTTTTATATAGCAAACAATTGTTCCTGGATAGGTGGCCACGACGCAGCCTCGAATACACTGAAGTTCTTTCTTTTGTTAAGGTCCCTGTAACCTGTGAGGTCCGGCACTGTCACTGCAGGCAAGCGCAACGTGACGCTGTGCTGTGCCATTGTGGATGGGATAAGGAGTTCATACCACGCCCTGGACTGGCACACCCAGGGGAGGACACTTCACTAAGGGCCTTCCTCGCACACAATTCCTTTTTTCCTGCACTGGAAGTTCTCACTATCGAGTTTTTCCTTCGCTTTTCCTTTCCCTTCCTTTGAAATCCCTTCCACGGCGTTTCTTTCTCGGATCCTTTTGTCCCTCTTTTGAAAGTCTGACCACGCGAAGATTCTTCCATTACCAAAAGAAAAACACCTTTAACTCGAAACGAAACGCGGCGAGGTTGAGATCACATTCGACTTCGTTTCCCCTTCGTCCTCGACCCAGAGACGTCGAAACACGGTGTGGATGGCGCCCCTTTTCCCTCTCTCTCTCGCTGGACAACGATATGGGAGGGGGCGGGGGTGGGGGAGGGATTACGGAAGGCGGGGACAAGACGCTCCTCGCCTCGCCCCTTGCGCCGCCCCCTCCCCCTGCCCCTCCCCCTGAAGGACCATGGCGAGAGCTCGGCCGGCCGTCTGCCTCGCCGCGGACGACCATGCAACTCTTATACCTGCAAAAAGGAAATAACGTCAGGTAAGGTCCCGCCGAGGGCAAGTCTCGCTGCTGAAATGGTCTGCTTGGAAAATAATGGCAGTTGATATTTTTAGCTTTAAAATGAGATCTGGCTATAATATACTGCCGCTGGAGCTACGGTGAAGGGGATTAGTCCAGCTGCATAAATATGTAGATTTTGTCATTTCAACTACAGCTATTTCCATTACAAGAGCATACTGTAAAAAGCACGCAGAGCAGAACGCACCTTCTAATGACTGTAGAACCTTTGGCATGCTTTCGACAATGATCCAGTCTTACGATAACGAGTCACTCGCTTCACTTTTTAGCGTCGCCTCCATCATTGGCGTAGGCTGTTTCTCTGTATTTTTACTATTACTATCACTATTTTTTGTTATAAAGACAGTCTTTTTGGGTCTGGTGGCGCTGGCGTCAGAGCCTCCGTCGGCGACGCCCTCGCCTGCATCAGGCGCCGACGCCGCCCTGTCCTGGGCGCCCGCGGCCTGCTGCTGCTGCTGCATCTGCGAGAACTTTGCGAGGCGCGAGCGCACGATCTTGAGGTGGCGGAGGATGTAGTCCTCGTGGGGCGCCATGGCGTGCGCGCGACTCAGGCACGTCTCGGCGGCCGACAGCTCGCCGCGTTCCACGTACACCACGCACAGATTGTGCAGGCCCTGCACGTTGCTCGGCTCCACGGCCAGGATGCGCTCGTAGCACTGCGGGGAAAGGCAGGTTATCTTTAGTACAATGAAACAAACAAAGCGGGTTATTTGAACAAGTCAAGCTCTCTTCAAAAAACGAGCATCACTGAACAGTATATGACACGACACCGACTCCGCGAGCGAGGCAGCGCCACAGACCTTCTCGGCGGCGTCCAGGTCCTTGATGTTGTTGATGTAGATGTCGCCGAGGAGGATGAGGCCCTTGACGTGGTCGGGGTGGTGCTTGACCAGCTGGTTGAGGAAGGGCGCCGCCTCCAGGGGCCGCATGTCGTCCGTCAGGAGCAGCGCCAGGTTGAACAGCGCCGACCGGAAGTCCTCCTTCAGCTCGATGGCCTGCGGGAGGAGCAGGGGCGGGGTAAAAATTCCGATCGCCGAAGAAAATGAGAGAAATAAAAAATAGGAAAGAAAGAAAAGGAAAAGACAGGAAATGCGTTGGCGAAGATCAAATATTCTAGACTTAGAAACTCTGTCAATATAAAAACAAACAGAAAAATAAAATCACGTAAGATTATCGTCTGCACTTATTATCAACAATGATTCAGCAAGAAATTAATTATGCTGACCTATGCCTCACTAGTTTTAAATGTTTTAACCTGCGCAATAAAACCATCTCGGCGCCGGTGAAAATATTGGGAAGGAACAGAAAAACTGTCGACTTAAATATCGACCTCGAAAAGAAACAACAGATGTATAATAACCAATATATAAACAGAAAAAAAAACACCAAATGAAAATAAAATTAAAGTACACTAAACCCCCTACCCCCCCCGAATCAAAATATGATTATTATTATTATTATTATTACTATTATTATTACTATTATGGTAATAATGATAATAATGGCATCAAATAATAAATTATCAGATAAATACAACTCATATAAAGAAAACACAAACAAACCAACAACCCTCTAACCCATCCCGCCCTCGCACCAGACCCCTTGACCCCAACCCCACCTTCTCTCACCCCTTGACCCCCCCTTACACCATGCCCCCCCCCCCTCACCACAACTCCCTCCCCAACCCCCACCCTCATCTCAAACCCACACGCTCACTCCCACCCCTGACCCCAAGCCCCACCTACAACCCTACCCCCACCCACACTTCCCCAACCCTCACCTTCACACCCACCCCTCTCCCCTACCCCACCTCACAACCCCCACCCTTACCCTCAACCCCTTCCCCAACCTCAACCCCCAACCCCCACCCTTCCCCCCTACCCCCAACCCCCACCCTTCCCCCTACCCCCAACCCCCACCCTTCCCCCCAACCCCCCCTCAGCCACTCACCTTCCTGAACCAATTCTCGGCGTTCCTGTAGTCCCCGTCGTCCATCGCGATCATGCCCAGGTTGAAGAAGATGCGCTCGTTGAGGGGGTCGCGCTGCACCAGGCGGAGGAGGCGCTGGTAGGCGAGGGGGCGCAGCTCCCCGTTGCCGGACTCCTGCGGGGGGAGGGGGGGGGCGTCCGGGTTAGAGGGGCGGCGGCGGGGTTGTGAGGGTGTGACGATGGTGGTGATGGTGTCGGTAATGGCAATGGTGATAATGAATGTGTTGATACAGCTGTAGTAGTAATAACAACAGCAACAATAATAATAATAATGATTGATGCTGATGATGATAAAATAATATCAGTAACAACAATTTTGTATAATAATAATACTGATATAATATCAATTAAATTATATAATAATAATAATATCAATTATATATATTATCAATAACAAAATCAACAGTAATATACCAGGAATAAATTTACAAAAATATCTAGTCTTCCTAAACATTATGGTCACGGTCAATGCAACATTAATAGCATCAAAAGGAACAACTGACGGAACTTCTTAATCATTATTCTAGTCCACCTCTTTCATTATGTCTAAACAAATATGTCTATTATTATAAATACAGTCTATACTCGCATCTGAATGTAAGCAAGGAGTAAATAATAATAAACATATTTTCATAAACACATAAGCTGACAGATTGATAATTAAATTTAGGTCCGTTTCAATGATTTTTTGCGCCGGAGATTTCTTTCAGCTGCACCGATATTTTGCCGTCCGCCGTGGACGACGAAACGCCATCCTGTGTTGAAAAAGGCACGCCAATCTCCGCAATAGTTCTATTTGAAAGCACGGCGGGCGGGGAAAAGTCGATGCATCTGAGGAGCCGTGTTGCAAAGGACGCCGCAGCGACCACGGCGACTATGAAAGGCGCTTGATGTGTTTGGAAGCATTCATTTATGCCAACTGTTATCTGAAAGCATGGTTTTGGTGCCGTCCAAAATGGAAATTCGGTACAGAGACATCACGAGTGTTCGTCTTTTTTTTTTCCCCTTTTCCTTCGTTTTGCTCTAGATATAATATTCAAAACTTACCTGTATAAGAACCGCCGAGTTCAAGAGCGCCTGCTGATGATCTGGATCCATCTCGAGCGCCTTGTCCAGGTACGCCAACGCTTGCTGCGGCCGCCCCTGCTCAAGCAGCACCACGCCGAGCTGAGGGAAGGCGTGCGTGTCAGAAGGGAACCTCTTCGGCTCGGCAGACGGGGTTTATTTGGTTATTTGTTTATTCTGATTATTTCTAACTGTCTTTGCATGTCTTTCTATTATAGC